>NW_010972537.1:2387717-2388044 GCF_000737465.1 Haliaeetus leucocephalus
CACAGCTCAGGATAACTCAACAGGAACAAACCAAAATACTTCTGGTAGGCAAGTTAACATTTCTCTACTCTTGATTCCAGGCAACACATCAGACAGAAAGAATACCTGGCTACATCCTTTTAAATAATATTTGAGAGCAGACTGAAGCAAATTAACCACCTCCTCCCTGGTACTTAGACCTCCAAGGGATGCCCATTAGTGAATTCTGCGACTTTGCAGCTGGGAGACAAATAGGTTAAGGAACTCATTGCAAAGGGGCAGCTAACTGCACACATCATCTGCTGAAAATGTACCCAAAACAGGAATATCGAGCATTTTACCTGAAGC
>NW_010972537.1:2388969-2392785 GCF_000737465.1 Haliaeetus leucocephalus
GCCTTCCAGTATGCATAGAAAAAGCTGGGTTTTTCCTTTTTTTTTTTTTTTTTTTTTTTTATTATTTCTTTTAGAGGGGCAGGAGAATCCTGCAGCATCCAGCTTGCCTGGAGGGGAACAGATCCTAAAGCGGACGTAAAGGGATGGGAGGGGGGAGGCTGTTCTGGGACTCGGTCTCCCTTGCAGACTGTTCAAACAAAGGAGGACGGTCTCCTATAATGGGATGCATTGTACATTTTTAGCTAGCACAAGGTGGCTGTCGTGACAGGGCTCCCCGTCTCCTGTCTTCCGCCCCCTCCAAATATGCACCCCCTGCATGATCCCAACATGGAGCACAGACAAAGATCCGTTTTATCACACCATTACTGTAACAGGAGGTAGAGAAAGATAGGGAAAGGGAATGAGGCAGAGGAACGAAAAGGAGACAGAGAAGCCTTTAATGAGTCAGCCGCTGCTCTGATTTAAATAAGATCTCCATTTAAGGAGCTCTGCGTTTTTTTGTGGTTGTTTTTTTTTTAATTAAAAAAAAAATCACTGACTGAGCAAGCAACTTTTGGCTGCACAAGGTTGTCTCACAGCTACACATGGGGTCTGGGAGGGAAAGGGTTATGGAAGGGGGAAGGGAACGAGAAGAAAACCTCTGGAAAAAATGAGGCTGCTTGCTGGTTCATTTTAACAAGGACATAAATTAGTCTCAAAGCCACAAACGCCATCACCTCCCTGAGCCCTGGGCAGAGCGTAGCAAGTCAAACACGTGCCAAGATAAACGGCGCTGGCTGGAGCCTCTGAGGGGTGCTGGGGGGACAAGAGGGGGCATGCTGGCAGGCAGGGCAGCAAAGATGCTTCAAATGGTGCCACAAAATGGAGACTGGTGATCCTACAGCTGCACAAAAGGGGACCTTCAGATGTTCCTGCCTACACCCACATCAAAAGCTGGGAACTCAAGACACAGAAAGAGGGAAAATGGGGTGCTGCAGTCGGAAAACAGCAGCTCTCCCTGGTCTGGCTTTAATTACCACGAGCAACCCTTCCTCCTCCTCCTCTTCCCATCTTGGAAGAAGGCCCGCCAGCAGGCAGCAGCCCAGGTGAAAGGCTCCATCGCCGGCAGCAGGGAGGGGAGCAGACAATGGCGGGGGGATTCATTACAAAGGCATACATACATACATACACGCACACACACATGCTCGCTCGGCACTGCCGGCTGCCACATGGGCTGGCGGGACTCCTTAAGGAGGCAGCAGCTCCCTTCCCACTCTCCGAGATGCTCAACACCTTCCCCCTCTCCCAGCCCTGATGGGAAACAGATTCGGAGGAAAACGCCAGCAAGGCACTGGGCTGTCCAAGAAAGGGAGGGCTTTGTGCTCCACGCAAGCCAGCAACCTCACCATGCACCACACAGAGAAAAAGCCTTTTAGCATATAATTCCCGTCCACCAAAGACTCTCTCTTTTATCTGCAATTAGCACATGATGTACCAGGCCTCGTTTAACACTCATTTTCACTGATTTAGGATTAAGGGGGATAAGACCAGAATACTTTCTGTTAATGAATCTGAGCTCTTGCGCTCATTAGCAATTTTGGTTTCCTCTTTTTCAAGCACGTTTCTAGCTTCCAGCATCTCCCATTTCTTCCTATCACTGTTTCTAGTCTTCCCACCCCACACGCTCCCGTTTATTTTACCAGCCCCTCATGCCTATACAGAAGCTGATCTCGCAGATTTCCAAGGAAGATGGGCAAGCTTGTTCCCTGAAACACACAACAGAATGCAGACCAGGCAGGAAACGTTGTCTGGAGACTGAACCAAACGGAGCAAGAGACTGTAGCAATGCTGAATTCATTCAGTGGCAATTACCAGCTTACAATACCGACAACATTTACTTTTCATAAATGAGACAGAGCCCCAGTGAAATACGTTCACAGGTTGTGGATAAGGCCACTCCACTGCTTCACTGCAGGATGAGAACAACGTGGCTGGGGGTATTGTCCTGGATGTGCCATGCTCCTTCAGCCCCACACGCGGCCAAACCTGAAGTACTGCTAAGGACCAGCCTAGCAAGCCAAATGCTCCCTCTGCAAGAAGCAGCACTATGCTACAGCTGAACCCACCTTCACTGTCTTCCTCAACTCTGCATTAAAGGGCTATCCGTCATTCATCTGGAGACCCCAACTGAGACACAGTCCGAGCTCTCCTCCCCTACTGGTTATTTTAATATGCATCTTCTCTAGTATCAGCATGTAAATCTGCAGCGCAAATCCTGAAAACCTATCCTAAATAGTACATACTCTTAAGACAGTCACAATTCAAGGTCAACCAATACTAATAATGTATGGTCTTGATGCCTCCTTTCCCACTTCAGTAAATTAACAATTTCCGTGGAAGACAGATTTCCCTGAAGTCTATAAGGACATCCCAAACCTTTAAACGAGTTTATAGCCTCCTGTTTCAGCCAGTGCTCCAGCAGAATCCCATCCTTCCCAGCTCCGCACGTCTCCAAGCCAACCAGCTCGTGCTTCAGGGTGCTCGGTCCTAGGCATGCACGAACTACACACACTTGCGTACTGGTGACCCAGGCACCTTTCTGCACCGCACAGACACAGGTTCTGTGCGTAACAGTTGTGGCCAAGAGCACATTGCAATACAAGGCTGTGCAGGACAACTCTCCGAAATGTGCACACGCCAATCTGCAGCTTAGGGGCATACACCTCCATCTAACCAGGCACTCTCCGAGTACGCAGCAATACACAAATGGACCCTGACGGCAGAGGCACAGCTTCTCAGCATCGTTCACTAAACTAAATATAGGCACAGAAAGCCTCAGGAGATTTCTGCAGAGCTCTTCTGTCTCAAAACAGAAAGCCTTGGTCCAGAAAAAAAGGAATCGGTAATGGAAGGGACTAAATAGCAGAAGCAGAAAGTGGGGCTTGGGAGCCTGGGAAGATACCGTAAGACTGGACAGAGACCTATTTTTCAGCCGCTGACAATCAATGCGAGATGAGAAACGGAAAGGGTCAAAGCGGGTGTCAGTTCTTACAGCAGACTCATTCTGAGCCAGGCACCCGGGAAAGCGCTGCCTCTTGCAGTGGGACACGCAGGATCTCGGTAGCAGCTAGCAAACGGGGATTCAGCCAGGACTAAGGAAAGCCACAAAGACAGCATGCATCTAGTCTAAAAACCTGCAAAGCTCCACAGAAGAACAGCACTTGTGAAGCCCAGATCTGAAGAAAAGTTCCTTCTGGGAGTCCTTCCCTCCACCCCCTTTGGGAATATCCCCCAAAGGTTTCCAGCTCCGCAAGGCACTGCGGGGACATTATATAATGCCTAACTCCAAAGGACTCCAGCTCCGCGATGCTGCTCTCCTCCTCCTCCTCCCTCTGCCCCCTCCCTCCGGTAGCGACTTGCAGATAACCATGCCAAAAAAAAAAAAAGAAAAAAAAAAATTAAAAATCCAGAAACATATAGCAGCCTTAAAAGGTGAGCACTATCTGATAAAAATCCCCTTGCGAGGCAGGGGGAAACGCGATGGCCCTGGTGCACTCCCCGGGAAATGTCAGCCGCTTTCCCCCGGGCAGCCCCGCGTTTACAGCTCCCTGCCGAGGGCTTCCCAGTGCTCACGGTGACCGGCAGCCGGACCCAGTAAAAGGCTGGGAAGACGTTTTACCCTTCGTGCTCGGCCGGGATCCGTCGTTTAGCCTAACTCGGGAGCAGGAGCACCCGCATCCCTCAGGCACCTTTTCTCCCTATGGATCACCACCACCAGGCTGCTGGCTCGGGGCAGGGGGACTGCAGGAAACCCCTTCCCCAAAAGCGACCAACCCG
>NW_010972537.1:2392937-2397978 GCF_000737465.1 Haliaeetus leucocephalus
GCCGCCCCTTCCCCGGGACCCCCAGGGGGCTCGGCGTGAGCCCCCCAAAACCCGAGCTTGGGAACAAAAGCGCTGCTTCCCCCCCCCCCCGGGGCCCGGTCCCCGGTTCCTCCTCACCTACCATCTTTTCCCGGCGGGTCGGGTCTATAGCGGTCAGGTTCCCCCCCGCCCGGAGCTCAGGAGGCGGGAGAGAGCATCTCCCCGCGGGAGGATGCTCGGGAGGGAGCTGTCAGCTCTGCGCAGACCTCCCTCCTGCCACAAAGGGGGAGAACGCGTGGGTTACACGGTGCGGCGGATGAACCGGAAGCACTATCCGTGCCAGGATCCGCATTTCTTTCATCATAAAAACTGGGAGATCGCTGGACTCCTTCCCAGCTTGCCTTTTTTTTTTTTTTCCCCTCCCATTTATCTTCAGTAAGCATCTGGCCTTCAACACCTGAGCACGCCACGGTTGGCAGCGTTTGTTCTCCCGGCGACCCCGTAAAACAGACCGATACGCAGCCACCCCATTTGGCAGACGGGATCGGAGAGGCTCCGATTGATTCTTCCCAACGTTGCACCCACGGAAACCCACGGACGGGGCTGAGGCGGGTCCGCCGACCCCTCGGTTAGACAAGAGGACTGCGCTGATGCTCCAGGGCTCATGACGCAGAGATAAAACCCGCTCAGGCAAGTTGCCCCTCTGATGCGTCTCTTCTTGACACCTGGTACTCAAGAGGCTCCCCAGGCTTTAGCAGCAGCAAAGCCAAATTACGGTGCAGTAACACTTTGCATCCCCATGCGTTCTCCTTCGCGTGAAGATGCCCAGTTATAATTTACACTAAAAAAAAAAAAAAAAAAAGCAAAGCCTAGTGGTTTTGCTTCATGGGCTTCTGCTACGGCGCTGCTCTCCAGGCAGCCCGTGCTGACCCACGGTGCTTTTCAGTTTCCCAATTTCACTCGCTGCAAACTGACCTCTGGCTCACTCCCTCCCTTTCCCTTTCTCTCCTAATTCAGCAGAAGGCCAGCAGGAGCACGCATCCCAGCCCAGCTCTCTCCTCCGGCATTAAAAGCCTGAGACCGAGACACCGGTGAGCCCTTACGTCCCAGCGGAGCACGGAGGCAGAGAGCCACGGGCCAGCCGTCCCACGCGACCCAACGCTCAGCCGTGGTGTGGGGTCCTCTGGGAAGGAGCCAGCCTCCACGGCTGCTGCCCGCAGGGCTCTGAGTCAGAGCCCACATTTTTCCGAGTTATCTCATCCTCTCTGCTAACCTGCATTTTATGATACTACAGGTTTACAGGCAATATTGCAAAACCAGGGAAAGTATTATTTTTTTTTCCCCTCCCCTATTACAAACCTGAGATTCTGGAGCACGATTCTGGATCGAGTGTAAATTCAATTTCAAAGCAGCAAAACCCACAGTGACATCCTTATACCTTTGCCACGCCAAAGCACCAGGTTTCAGCAACGTGCATCTCATTCACCAGACCTCTGCAAATCACTCAGGATAATCTCCTTATTCTCTCCACTTAATTTAATTATTGCATTCACCAAGTCTCCTCTGTGCCATAGGGTTAGCAAGTTCTTGTCCCAGATCTAGGACCGTAGCACAGACCTTCAGGACGGAGAAACGACATGCTACCATCATCTCACCACTGTTAACCAGGATAGCATCATTCCTGATCCATTTTGGCCTTCACCTTAGGACCCTCTAGAAATATTTGCCATCAAAAAGAATCCTCCAAGGAAAAAGAGGTGCCCAACCGCACACTGAACCCTCCCTTGCACTGCCTCCCACCACCCAGATGGTACGACTGCTTTGCTCATGTGCCAGCAGAGTGGGAATTCCCTTCAGTGCGATCTACTGCTGGTCTCCCTCTTTCATCTCCATTGTAGGCCAGAAAGCATCTCCTCCCCCATGCTTGGAATATATCTGCCTTTGCTCCTATTCAGCAAAAGAAAAGCCCCAACTTCCAATGGATGTGCTCAGGCAACCAGAAACACAGGTCTACAGGAGCTCGGATTGCCACAAAAACAGCCAAAATGAACACCCAATACAGAGTTTCAAAAGCTTCAAGAATGCCATGGAAAAAACATGATCCGACACGGTTAACACTTGAGGTCTTTGTCATCTTGGGCTCTACTGCAGCCCACAAAGCAATACCTGATAATGAACAAGACTGATAAATTAATTGGTGAATCTGTGTGACTCACCTTTCCTCACTGAGGGCTGGGGGTTCAGATGTTGTCTCATGGCCAAGTGAAGTAAGTTTGGTGGGCCTCCACTTAGCTTCTCCTACGTGCAAATCATGGAACCACTGCCCAATTTACCATCGCTGTTTGCCTCCCTCTACTGAGCAAAACCAAAGGCTCAAACTGCAGAACAGGCTGCTGAAAACAACAGAGAAGCACAAGTAGAGCTGAAGGCTGGAAGCCTGAAGAACATGCAGCTCAGAGCCATGAGATCATCCCTTCCTACTTACTGCATTTATTCAAAAAGCAACATGCTCAGAACGGCTCTAGATGCCAATACTTAGGAGTTCTCATGATTTCTCGTGCATCACAGGCACATATGCGTTGAAACTTCATTACCGTGCTGTGGAAGTAGCATTCTGAAATAACTATGGGCAAATTCAACTAGTCGGCCTCTGCAGTGCCAGGGCACAGCTTATCACCCTTATCATGCCAGGCAAAGCTCATTGCTCCCACCTGAGCACGTCTGCGCCACTTCTATATTCTTGTCTGTGTTCACTCGGATGTACACAATGGTTTTTTGCTTAGCTCCTATCATTTGAATCCTAATGGAAAATAAGCTGGAGAAAGATATTTATGCAGCAGGTCACAGGACAAGGCCACTGAAATCACCCTGGTGAGAGCACAGATGAAGAACTAACCTCTAGTCTAACCAAGTGGTCTACATGGGCACTTTCAAATGCTTGGGTTAGTTTAACACCCATAGGACTCATGGAAATGGAGAGAGAAGAGAAGAGAAAGCCACAAGTACTCCGCTTTCCGTGAGTTTCAGGATTTGTCTTCCTTCTTCTTTTGCTATGCCTATAATTCCCCTTTGCTGCTAGGGTGGAAAGAAAGCACAGCCTTCAATTTTAACATCCCATTACCTGCATTTCTATGCTGGCTCAAGTTTAGATGGAGCAAACCTGCCAGCTGGATCAAGGCCAGAGGGAGGAAAAAAAAAGTTTCAAGTGCAAAGAACCAATTTATCAGGAACAAATCTTAACAACCAAAAGACACACTTCTGCTGGTGGATTCTATTCATGTGCGTAATAAAACCCCTGGTACAAGGTAACCTAACAAAATACTCTTTAGTAGCTATCTGACGTATCTTAGGGTAGATAATCTTCAGCCGCTAGTCTACATTTCATGTTTTCTGGATAAATTTGGTGCCTGTGAGGACAACGAATGCTGACACTGAATAGCCAAGGACTGCGCAGAGAACATCATCTTTCACTTGGCTCCAAAAGTATTTGAGCCTGACCCGTGGCCTCTGGCTTTTCCAAGACTCCACACGCCAGGCCAGCAAATCTCACGTGTGCTCCAAATATAGCCCCCTCCCCCAGCAGAAGCCGCAATACAGGCTTCACCCTGCCCTGAGCTCTGCTCTCAAACCCACCCATTCCTATCACCCTACACATCCTCGTCGGGCCTCCGAAAGCGAAAAGGTGACGAACGAGACTTTGTCAGAGGTTTTGTGGGTGATTTCAGAGGAGGGAGAAGGAAAACAGGTGAGGAGCTGCTCTGGGTGGCTCGCCATGCCTGCGGGACGGACTGCAATCACACGTACAAGTCACATGCGCCCGGACAATGCAGTAAGGCACGCAATAACATACTAGTTTGCAGAGCATGGCATTGCTGTCAGCTCAACCCCCCTACAAGGGAAAAAAAAAAAAAAATTCAGAAAAAAGCCAAAAATGCAAACCAAAACACACAAGTCTCAAACAACACAGACCTTGGAGTTAAAGCGTCAAATGGTTCCGCTCACGTGCAGGAGCCTCAAAGCCCTCCGCAGAGCCTCCGGGCTGCTGAGGCCTGGGACACACCAAGCCAAGGAGCAAGGAGCCCAGCACGGAAGCAGTGTCTTTCTACAAAACCAGCACATAAGCTCCAGTTCTGCCCGAGGAACATACAGAGCAAACACCAAGACTCTATAAAGTCGCCACTGTCCTTTTGCTTACCTGGACGACTGGGTATTGGTAATCCATACAATACACACCATACATAGCCAAAGATCCTCCAGCTAAAGGCCAAATGGACACAGGACTGGAAGCTTCAAACCCGAGTCTCCGTCTTTCAGCCTTGTGGGAAGGACTCTGGCAGCCCTGCGCAGTGCTTGGCTCGGGCCTCTGGGGCCACTCAGGTTGACACTAGCTCAGCTGAAAATAAAAAGGAGCTGCCTGGCTTGGCTCAGCTCAGCCCCTCTCTTCTGGGATCCAGCAAGGCAGCGCTCAACCATAGGCGGCAGAGGCTCCTAAAATTAGAAATCCCCTACTGAAAACGGCCCTGCAAGCCTCGACCGAGGAGCGTCCTACGGCTCCCGGGCAGCAAACAGAGCGACTGCCGGGAAGAGGGGGACACAGGATCTTCGCAGCCACCGCCACCGGGGATAGGAGGAAGCAAACAGCATTTAGGATCTGAAAAGAGCATATGTTCTGGGCTCTAGGTGCGTCAGAGGGAACACTCCCAATCCAGGACAGGGAAAAACATATGGGACCGTTCCTCCCCCACCCCCATACCCTTCTTGCCGTCCTCAGCAGGGACAGGTGCTGGGATTAGCGTAGTAAAACCCTTTGGTGTCGGGGAGGGAGGGAGAGGGGAGAAGCCACATTGATATCTCGGCTGAAGGGATCTCTTTCACGAGGGAGTATGTGCCCGTATCGTTTAACGCCTCTCCCTCCCTCCGCACTTGAGGCGGGCAGGGACAGCTGCCGGAACCGGGGCTGGCGGGGGGAGCCAGGCTCCGGGATGGCCCCCACCGTCCCGGCCCAACGCCGGTGGGTTGCCTCCCTCAGCTGTTCCAGTCAAACTGGGGGCGGGGGGGGGGG
>NW_010972537.1:2398099-2434580 GCF_000737465.1 Haliaeetus leucocephalus
GGATTAATTCTGCCACGGGGGGACAGTGAGCAGCGGGGAGAAGGGGGCAAAGCTGGGCAAGGCCAGTTGTTGTGCCCGTTTTAGGAAGCCCAACCTCCCTGTTCTCGGGGAGGAATCTGCTCCCTGACCGACGGGGACAGATGGAGAGCTGCCCGGACAGAGGCCGGCCGGCTCAGCCCGCCGGCCCTGCATGCCGGACGCGTTACCGGACACCCCAGAGCCCGCTGCTGATTCTTAGAAGACACGGTGTGGCTGGGGGGGGACACACACACACGACACGGACACCTCCCCATAGCAAACCGCGTGAGGTTTCGGCCATCGCTATGCCAAACTGCACCAGGTTGACGCTGGCCCAAAACCCGGGCTCCCAAAGAGTTAACATCCCCAAACCACAAAAGATTCCCACCTTCCTCCAAAGGGCGGCAATGATAAAACCCCTCCCTCCGAGGTTTCAAAAATAAGGATGTTACAGTGCTCAAACCCGAGATGGGCTACGCAAATTCCCACCCACCCCCCAATTTTCAATGCATACAGATGGGGGGTTTTTTGCATTTCTAATCTTTCCCTTTTCTGTAGTGCTGCTGCGCACCACCAAACAGCTACCTCAGCCTAGCTCTGGGCTAGCTGCCTTTCCGTCGTTACTGGTAATTTCCTCCCCCTCAGAAACAGTTAAACTTAACATTTTATTTTTTTTCCGAGACCTTAATACATGGATCATTATCTAGCACAATTTGCAGGTGCAGCACTTTGTAATTTAGGTAAGGGGTGCCTAATCCGCAACCCTCCGACCCACCCAGCCTGACCGGGCAGCTCTTGGCTCGTCCTCTGCTCCCATTGCCCTTTCTTTCCGAGACGCCTCGGAGAAGGACAGTGAGGAGCTGGGTGAGTGGTTACAGCAGCTGCCGCCCACTCTCATCATCTTTCCTAAGGCCACGGGGCCGCTTCTTCCTTACAAAAGGAGCATGGCCAATTTGGGGAGTATAAAGCATGACATTTTCTACATCTAAAAAAAAAAAAAAAAAAAAAAAGTTTCTATAGCCATTGTTTCTCTGTGAAGATTTGCACAGAGAGAGAAATTAATTGCCCATAAATGGGAAAGCAGCTATGCTTCTAGATCTCTTCGCTGGGGAAAAAGGATGAGGCTCCCACAATGAACTTTCAGCTCATTCTGCCTTTGGCCAGTTTATTTCACCCCAGACTCAGACTAACTTTCTGAAGCTCACATTATGCCTCCTTCTCACCTTCGGAGGGCTGTTCGGCCACCTCTCAGCACTCCCCCTGCAAGCCCCGCTCTCGGACACAGTATCTGGTTTCCTCTGAACGACCAATACTTTTTTTTTTTTTTTCTTCTTTCTGTAACTACACATTCAATAGGCGCCTGCCCTTCATTCTTATGCATAGCTCGTTACTATGCACTCGGGCAATTTAGTATCTCCAATAACATCTTTTTATGAAAAGGCATTAATTTATAAAAACCCAAAGTCTTCTCCACAGCCTGTTTTTTGCTATTCCATATTACTGCCCCAGGTTTTAAAACCAAATCCCTAACTAAGTTAAAAACCTTACATTTATTTCACAATCCAATTCTTGTCATTTCCAACCAGGCCTCAGGGGAATAAAATGTTTCCAAATCCTAGTGCAGATATCTTTACTATCTATAAATAACCATCAGATGGGCAAAACAAAACAAGGAGGGGGAGCAGGGAGCACCACCTAAGCTCCTCTGTTGTTTTAACTACAGATCCAGATAGAACAGCCATGCTTTAAAGCTTTTGATGCAGATTTAAATACTCTGCCTTAACCAGCATTAAGATACTTGGGTGACACTTCGGTAACAAAGCATCGCACCTCCTGTGCCCCACAGAAAATTAAATTACAAAAACTAGTTTTAAACTTGTATATGCCAAGATGGATACAGCAGGACTTTATTGACCAGTAATAAACCACTGAATTTTCTGCAAGGCTGGCCATAATGGCTGGTTTACTGCTGCACACTGACTTGCAACAAATATTAGACAAATATAAGATGGCACTGCACTCCATAATTTTATTTTGAGATAAAGGCCCAACTACATTACCATATAACCTGCTATGCACATGTGTTTCCAGTAACACAAGTTAGGTAACTGTTATAAAATCATAGCCTTGTTCCTGCAAACGCTTACACATATGAATAATTTTAAAATTACAGAAATATTAAGACTGGAAAAGACCTCCTGACACACACAATCAGATCAACTGCTATCATACAACATCATTGAATCTTTTCATAAAATTTATCACGCTACATCTTAGAACTGGGTTTTGCAGCTACGCTTCCCCAGCCAAAGGGCTGCTCTAGAACAGCACTCCCAGCAGCTGGGGTCTGTGTTCATCTCCAGCTTAATGTTATTCCTGAGCAATTTTTGTTTATTCATTGTTCTTGTGCCAGTACTGTCCTCTGGTTTAACTGTATTTTTTCTCTTTCCCTTACGATTAACCTTCCTCATGTATCCCCTCTCTAACCATCTAAACAAGCAGCCGTTCCAGTCTTTTGCCACGACAGGCTTGCTATTCCCCAATCTCTAGCAGCCCTTTCTTGCACCTGATCTAGCCTGTGCTCATAATTATTTTTTTTAAGACATTACTCAGAACAACATTGTTAGCTCCTAATCCGTTTCACAATTCCAGCACTAAACTGCATCTTTTCTAGCCTCATTAGTAATTTCCTCTGTAGCACCACATCAGATGCTGTAGGACCTGTCTACAGTAAGACATGCCACCCCATTAAGAAAAATGCATGTTATCAAGTTAAGAAAATTGGTTATCTTAAAAACAGACAGGCTGATATGGCACAACCCTATTTTGATGGATTTGTGTTGCCTTTTTTCGCATTTTTCATTTGTGTACAAGCCTTTAATTAATATTTTTGTGTCAGCATACAGCTGAGGTTGGACTAACAGGTCTATTTACTCAGATCATCCCCCACCACCAATAGGGCTATTATGCTTCCTATTCTCCAAACATATGATAGCACTCCTGATTTGATAGATTAGAACTTGTATCAGATCTGCAACTTCATGAACCGGTTCTTTCACTTTCAGGAATAGGCATCACCCTTCCCCAGGCAACCCTGCTCCCCAGCCCAGCCTGCACGTCTTTGAAATGTCCAACGTGGTTGCTTCTACGGTAGATTCATGCCCGTTACCCATCCTGCCCTTGCTCCCATGATCAACTCTACCTTCAACAGCAACAACAAAAAAAAGATTTGTTCAATTCTGCAATCACAACAAGAGCATCCTCATTAACTACCCCATCCCCAACACTAAGCTGCCCCTCATCTTCCCTTCTCTCTAACTGTATTTTGAGAAACTGTCACTGATTTCCTTAACAACATTTGCAAGGTTTAACTCAGCCTGATTTTTGGCAGTTCTCATTTTAGCCCTACTGACTTTAAAGGCACAGCAATCTCTGCTGATAAATTCTCTTTTCTGAATTATTTTCTTGCACCCAACAGCCTTTATAAGGTGATTATGCCTCCAGTTAGGCTGAAGTTTCTTCTTACAAGTTTTTTTCCCCGTTTACTTATATCATCAAGAATTTGTATCCAAAGCACCTCTAACAAAAAAACCCCAACAACAAATAAAACCCAAACCCAAACCACACACTTCTACATTCAAGTCTGAGTTTTCAATCCGGTTCCCTGGCTTCACTAAATATTTTGCTTCATGTATCAAAGCTTGCATCATGATCACCCCATCCAAAGGTGGGGACATGGAGGCTTCTGAACAGCTTGTTTTCCTGTAACAGTCATAGCACCAATAATTCACTCGCCGTCTCAACAACAGGTGATGATGCTACAGTGACGATATTTTTTGACCCTATTATAATTAGCAGCATTTGTCCTCCAAGCTATATCTGAGAAATTAAAGTTTCTCATACTAATATTTATCTCTCTAATGGTACTGGGAATAACATCATTTCAGAGCCTCACGTTTGTATCTGAATCCAATCCTATGAGGGATTACAGCAGACTCTCAGTACTCCCTCTGGGACCTCTTTTACCATTCTTCCCCACAGCAATTTTGACCAGAAACAGATCCTGCGTTATCAGTATTACTCTTCTTTCTTCTTCACAGTCCAGTGCATACAATACAGCCTATCACCTTTTACATCTACCCTATCTGAACCACACATAATCTTGAATGCATGTTAAAGCCATGATTACTATTCTTGCAGATTGATATTATCCCTATAATATCCAGTTTCATGTTCTGCACCAGTAGCTCTGGTTCCTCTACTTGTTATTTCTAATGCCAGAAGCCTGAAAAAAACCCTGATATGTTTGTGCATACAGCTCCCAGCTCCCTCAACTAAGAGTATCACCCATCTAGTTACTGCTGAATTTTATTATTCTTTTTATAACATTGAATGTTATTGTTTTCCATCTCCTACCTACCCATCGCTTTGCCTAGAGATACTGTTTTACATGCTACTGTAGCAACATTTACCTAATTTTCCTCTTTCTGTGTACTAAGCAAGGCATGGAGATTACGCACGTTTTTCCCAACATTCTCAAAACCCAGTATTTTGCTTCACATGCACTGCTCTCTTTGATGTCTGCAGACTGAGGAGCATTTTTGGAAAATGCAAGACCACAGCCCTGGGCTTTGCCTTCCCTGCTTTCTTCAGACTGCTTATAGCAAGCATGCTAAGTCACAATTACAATTACAGCTATAAGAACATAAGCTAGCCATAGTCTCCCTATGCTTGAAGTGCAGCCATGGTAGTTCCAGACATCTTCCATGTATTTTTTTTTTTTAAATTACTAAAAACCATGGTACTGTGGGGACACAGCAATATAGCATGGAGCCTGAGATATTTCCATGCTGCACAGTGATTACACCACATCGATCTTTACTAAGGAAATTACACCAACAGTTTCATTTTATAAACTGAATTTATAAAATCTTTAGTATAAGTCTCTGTTCTCCAGACAAATTAATCCAAGCCTTATCTAGTTACTCCCACTAAAGAGCTCTTACCTCCGCTGATTCTAACTCTTCATCGCTAGAAGCCTGGCTGATGCTCTTCCTCTCACCCACCAAAAATGGCATCTTTAACAATTAGCCAATCACTACATCTGCTAAACTGGGTCATCAGGGATCTGATGAGCAGCTTACAATATGTCTCTGCTTTTTAAAGACTGATGTAAATGTAGGAAACATGCCAGCAAGCAAGGATGCATTTTCTGGCTGGGTATGTACTGATTTCCATAGCAGCTAAATAGATCAAGCGGCTCAGCCAGCTTGTACCGGTGTTAGACAAACAGCACACGGTACCAAGATTACATCTTTAGAGCTGCAAGAGATTCTCATTTTGCACCAAAGCAAGTCCCATGTCCTGAGCACAAAGGTGGCTTTCACTGACTCCAGGTGAGAATTTATACTGGAAAGTCATCAGTCCTCTATAGGGCTACATTTTCTGGGCTCTATTGCTTGTTTGGTTTGAATAGGTATAACATTTTTCAGAAAGCTGCATGGGGTTTTTTTCTTCCCAGTTTTAATATAACCAACAACTAGAAAAATTACATATGGTCTAGTTGTTATTTTGACCCTGAAATCATTAGAGATTCAAGTGGGGAGGATATAAATGTAGGCAGAGCATGCACAGGAAAGCTCAGTATTCCAAAACGGCAAGCAGAAGCAAAGATGATGACAAATAGGTGACTGCACAAATTCTTTTTCCTCACATTTCAGAAACCTGGCAGTTTTACATAGGTGTCCTGATCTCAAGAGCAAGAAGATCTGGTGGTGGATCAGCTATGCAGGAGAGCAAATAACCAAGCCAGCGCGTTCTTTGCGAGTAAAACATGTTAAGCATGCAAATGCTGAAGATCAGGAATGAGATGCATTAAGCAGAAATGGAACCAGCAGTTCTGGGGGATGTGGAGTAGGAGCAGAAGCAAACGAGAGCGTGTTGGATTAGCGTAATAAGGACATCACAGGAAAGAATTTCAATGTGTTAGTAAAGCCATAGGAGCCACTGCTTGCCTGAATCCGGTCTGATTAGTTAGTGCTACTGATACCTCATGTTCATTAGGATTAATGTTCCTAAAACACATTAGCACAAATGAAATTACCAAAAATATACTTTGAATCCAAGGAAACTAAAATCCCTCTGGCAAAAGGCCTAAGAAGCCCAAAGCTAAACAAAGCAGTAAATACTAAGTTACGTGTAGCAGAGAAGATAGCCCCATCACACTCACTGCTTCTGCCAAGGAAATACCTCAAGCAGACAATGGAACCTCAGTCATTACACATTCAGGTTTCACAGAAAAAAATCATGATTTCAAGAAAATTTAAGAGAGAAAAATACCAAAGACAATATTTAATACAATGGAAGCTCTGAAATAGCTCCTGGTCATGTCCTTTCCCCTTGAAGTGCTGGAGATCTCCCTTTTCAATCTTCTTCTGCGACACATTCTCTATTTGCAAGGCAATTTACTTACGAGTGATGGAGCTTGTTTGCATCTGCCTCTACCACTCTGAACACTCCCCACCCAAGCTCTGTAGTCCTAAAACTGATCTAAAATGGCTTAACAGCTAGGCGCTGTGCACATTCTAAATGATGGGCGTAAGATACCTGCATCCTGTTACCGCCCTCAGCTCTTCACTGCATCATCTACGCATAGCTATTAAATATTAATGGTTTGTCTAGACTGGAAAACTAGCACAGCTTTAAAACACAATTACAAATACACAGCATAAAAGGACAGGTCAGAATTAAAAATAATTATTTCTTAAGTACCACTAGTTTCAAAGCCTCAACAAACTCTGCTTTAGGAAGGACTTGGAAAATGGAGGGAGAGCAAGGATACCATGTCAGTCTGCTAAAGCAGAATATTGCAAGACCTTTGTTTGCTAGACAACTGGCTTTTTCTTGTTTCGTTGAGCTTTCTTACAGCCATCCAGTAGAACAGCAGCATTCGCAAACTCCAGAAACCTACAGACCAAAACAGAACTCACGAAACCACAAGTCTGGATCTTCCTCAACCAGAAACTAAGCTCTCCGAGTACCTGATCTACAGAGTCATGGCTGTCAAGAGAGACAAAGACTCTTGGTGAAATTGCAGGAGAGTAAAGACTCTTGATCCTTAAGTCAGATCTGTGCAGGCAGAGTCTTCCTGAAGTTGGAAGTACAGATCCTGGCCACACAACTTCAGCTGCCAGACAAGGAGCTGGAGTCAATTCAGGCAAAACTCAGATTGCCCAAAGTCTGTCTCTGAAATTATTACAAAGGAAAAATGTAAGGCAACAATGAACACTCATCTGAAGTTTGAAAAATCCTCTGTCAGAAGACTGTACTCCCAGAACCGAGGTTTTACGCACGATGCTAGCTAACGAGCTGGCTCCCAGAAAGGCAGCTTTAACAGAACAATAACTCACAAAAATATATTAGTGATTAAGTTGCAAAATAAAGCTGGCAGCAGTCTAGATATACCAGCACCACAGAGAAGACAACTTCAACTTTCATTTCTACCCCAAACCATCGCTTTACACACATTACAAAACAGGTTTTAATTACACCATCCTGAGAAAACTCCAGCACACCTGAGTATAACATGCAACAAGTCCAAAAGGAGCTTCTAAAACCAGACAGGCTCCATCACCTTAGTTATTACCAGAGGCACAGTATAAAGGGGGAAAAGAAAGTATACACAGATTTTCCAGAAAAAAAAAAAAATATCCGTGTGTTTGGCCTGGGCCTCCTTTCAAGGAGAACTCTAAGTGCTTGGCACTACTTCAGGAAGAAAGTAAGTGTACTTTTGGGCTAAGCCATTTGGCAAAGGCGGCGATCGTAGCACAGCTTTCTTTTGGGACCACTTGTGTATGCACTGATCTTGGTAATGCTACATGTCCATCAAAATGCTTTTTGCCTGTTACATGAAAAACAAAAAGGTGTCCAGATGCAGAATTTCAACATCAAAGAAAAGAAGGAGTTTTCTCTTGGTAGTTTAGACATTACACGACAGCCACGCTGCCTTTCTATATTCCTTTGAGGACACTGGAGAAAGAGGAAACAAAAAGAATAGCGTGGAGGCAGCTAGCCTTTCCTGCTAGATCTATCAGCTAGCTCCAGAACCTCAGTCAGAGAAAAGATTTGTCCGTTTTGTCTCTCATACTCCCACTTAGTTTTTCCACTTAACAAGCAGCAGCAGTTCAATTAGCTGATCCTTAAGGGGACAAAAAAGAAAGACCTGACTCTTCTACGAAATACAGCAGCTTAAGCCTGAGCATTTCTCCAGATCTATGCTAAGCCTAGAAAAATTACGGTTAATTCCTTAATTAAAGAAATATCTTCCTAAGAATAAATATTATTAAAAGTCACCAGATGGTAGTACCAGAGATACTCTCACCAAGTATTTTTAATTGAATGAATCACAAATTAGGGCTGGACCGCAATGGCGATTTCCCCCGTAGCGTAAGTATAGTTACACCGTTATCTCAGCCCCACCAGCAAGTTGCCGCGTGGCAGCCGCAGGGCCGTCGGTGACGCCACGCGCATTCCCAGTCTATCCCAGCAAACGCTCACGGGATAAACCACTTTCGCCGAGGGTTTGAGCTAACACGTTTTACCTCGCCTTTGCCTGGGGTGAAGGGAGCACATGATCAGCTATCACAGAGAATTGCAGTATGTGACCATGTCTTACTCATCTAAGCTGAGTGCTCGCTCCCTAACGGAGATGGTTTTGGTATGGATTTTCCTCCCTACCTCGCCTCCTGGCTTATCAAATTGCTTCCATGTGACAAACTAAAATAGAAAAAGGTACTTGTTCCAAGTTAAATAGTGTCCACACAATAAATTATGCTAGTATCGACTTAAATTTATCCCTACCTTAGAGCGGTATGGCTTCCCAGCTACACAATCAAAAGCAGAATTTGGGGGAAAGGTTTTCTCGGGCAGCATTTTGCTCTTCTGACACAGGAGCAAAGGCATTCCCTGTCCAACTTGGTTCAGCCAGAATAGCAGAGCAGCTGCCCACACACTATAGCCATGCAAGCAAGAAACAAAACATGTCAAAAATATTAAACTAAACTTTTAATTTAAAGGAAGTAAAAGAGAAATAAACAGGCAGCACAATCTACATGAGATAGCCGGGTCTGAGACCGCATTACCGGCAGGAACTGAGGAACTGAAGAACATCATGCAGACAGGACCCTGAGCTGCCACAACAGCAGGTCACCAAAAAAAATCTCAGCAAATCCTTTGGAAACAGTTCCAGCGTGGCAGTATACAGAATATGACACCTTCAGCGTAAATCCGCAAAGACAATTTCATGATAGAAGAATTGCATCTGTCCATTCTTTTCTGTAGGCCTCAGTTCAAAATCTTGCTCACCTGCTAAGCTTCAGATAAGGAATCCTGTTTTTCCCCATTCCCATTTGAAAAAAAAATTTTAAAAAATCCCAAACTCAGGCAGCTCTGAAGAGATTCAAGAGCAAAATACCAGAAGTGCTGCAGTTAAGAGTTCGGTGCATTTGCTGAGTGCACAGAAAGGATCCAGAAATAGCACGCAAAGTCGAGGTTTGGCAAGAACGACGCAGTTTACCCTGAAAGAGGAAAGTCAGACACGCTAAATGAATGGTGACAGCAGCAAGTCATGCTTTAATGTAGGGAGTGACCCCAGGGACTACTCTTGTTGGGGCAGAGGTGCTAGTTATTGCTGTGTCCCTCCTCCAGTGGTTTTAGTGGAGAAGTAGAAGGCTGCGGTGAACAGAAGAGGTATGCTGAAGTTATGCCAGCTCTTAGGCACGAAGTAGTCTTCACATCACATTCTGCCTCAGATTAAGACAAAAATAGTAAAAGGCAGCAAACACCTAGATTTTGTCTGGTTGGGGTTTTTCTGAAACCTATCTATTTCTGAGAAAGCAGGAGTGATCAAAATTCTGGAAGTCCTTTTATTCTCACACAGAGCCCCAAGACGTGGGCACAGAGGTCTGCTGTGGGCAGGTAAGCTAACTGCTACCCACACTTCTCCCCAGGAGCCAAGAGGACAGAAGAAAGCCTGACATGGCTCAGTCCAAAGCCCTTTCCTGCGGGCTAGCGTCAACTCCCAGCAAGTTCTAAAACAAGTCACAGCAGCTGAAACCCCTGGACAACAACCACCAAGGGCTTTTTCCCATTGCACCACCTGCACAAACAAGATACCTGCTCTTCTCAGCAGCTTTCTGTGACCTCAACAAAAAAATTCATGCACGTTCATTCACCCCAATTTGCCGCTGTCTGCTTCCTCTGTCCCAAAACCAGGAAGCCATAAAGATAGTTAGCTCGTTCCCATGAAAACCCTTATCTCTGTTTTCTGTCGCTATCAAGAAATCTCTACCAAAGACTTGGCTCATGTACCTTGCACATCTCTCCAGTAACTCTGCAGTGGGGGTAATCTCACTTCATGATAACAGGACTACCAACGCAAAAATTAACTGCAACCCCCTTGCATTATCGGCTTGGATATCAGCAGCACTCGAACTTCAGCCTCTATGGCTTTACGGGTCTCTTAGCATGAATTTAAAAGAACCACTTATCTCAGGCTAGAGATTCATGCATAGGCCAGAGTTAAAGTAGGGCAATACATAAGCTGCATCTCAAGCTCACATTGTAATGAAGCAAAAGCTGCAACTTCAAGCTCTGATGGGGCACAGCAGGCACACCTCCTGCAACCGCTCTGAATTAGATAGCTTCTGAGAAACTTGTGTGAATCTTGAAAATCTAATACAGCTCTACAGTCTGCGACTGAACTGCCTTAGCAGACAGGTTGAGCTACAGCACCCTCTTTCACATACATTACGGGGTCTTCAGTACGGTACTGGGGATGAGACCCTTTTCTGCAGCAGAGGAATGCAGTAGATGCGCAAACCCTGCAGGAAGCAAACTTCAGAATGGCAGATTGCCAAAGGTGTCTCTGGGCAAAATAAAGAAAAACTGTCACTGCCACCCAACTGCCCCAGATTGTCTGCAACAGAAGGGAAAAATACGTAACCGCCATCAAGATGAAAACAAAGAAAATGACGGCCACATTAAAAAAAAACCAAAACCACGCTTTCTGCACATTCTGTTCCTGACTTACCTTCTTTACAATTATGAGACAGATCTAATAACAGCCCCTAGAAATCCAGCTGTCACATTTTGATAGTTCACTGATTGCCCACATAGATCTAATTACCTCAGCCAGTCCACATGCCTAAAACCTCACGTGGGCACGGCCATTCCTCAATTCTTGCCCTGCCAGAGGTCTGGAGAGTGGAAGCAAGAGCAACGCTAGAATGATCAGATGTTTTCTGGAGCCACCAAGGTCAAAGTATAGGGACAAGAAGAAGGGAAACAGCTGCTCTACAGCTACAGACAACAGAATGCTTAAAAACCCAGAAAAATAATTAAATGAACTAATGAGCCATAGTTGGCAAAGGAACCACAGGTCAAGGAAGATACAATTCCTCAGTGGGGGGAGAAGTGAAGAAGGGGAGAAGCTCTCCCATGTCAGGGCAGAGAGGGACCAAGTTAGCAGCTTCATAGCAGAGCTGTGGCAAGGAAGGTAGAGAGAAAGGGACATACCAAGAGAAGAGGCGATTTATTCTGTAGTTTCAGGGCTGGAATAAGCCGTAGAAGATGAACAAAAGGGAATGTCTGCGGTGGATCCAAACAGGAGACAGGGGTGGGATGGCAATGCCACAGGGTTTGTTTTGTTATTGGGTTTGTTTGTTTTAAAAGGAAGTTAATAGAAAAACACCAGCAGCTTAAAATGCTCCAAGCGTACCGCCTGCCACTCCTCCTAGGTTATGACAAAAACTCCCGCCCTGTAATGAGAAGGGCTTCTTGGGATCCAGCAGCCCTCCGACTCTTCACCCCCAACTGGGGGGTAGAGGGGGTTCCCATATCAGCGGCTCGGCAGCACGGAGCTCCCTGCACTGGCACCGGCCGCCTGCCCAATTCAGACCTGTAATCTCCCTCGACTTTGATTTAATGCAGCAATTACTGGTAATGTGGTTTGAAGGAGATAAATGCCCAGTACAGGGCTGGCTGGCACTGACGCTCATTCCGCTCATGATGCGAGAACAGTTTTAATTAAAATCCCCTTTATGATAAAGGAGCTGCTTGACTGGATGTTTCTGTGCAGCCCTGATACAGAGCCTCCTCCAAAGCGGATTAGAAATCAAAGTTTCCCCCTTCTCGCTACTGGCAACACACAGAAATAGGGAACACAGTCACTATGTCACTCCTCTGCAATTTCCTTAACCCTAGAACTGCTGGGAAAATGCCCACGTTTGCTTAAAGGCAATTGCCACCTCTTGTCATGGCTCAAAGTGTTTTCCAAAAACTAAGCACGAGGGCTGCTTTAATTAGAATAAATGCATCCAGAGAGCTCATCCTCCGTGATCCAAAACCGGTTTCCCCTCTATCTGGTTTAAAAGGGAATCAGCTTGGCTACTTCTATGACAGACCCATCCCTACAGCCTGCATTCTGGCAAGGAGGAAAAATCAGACCTGTGCTGCTCTGCCAAGATGGTAGGAAGTCGGGATCTGGGCGAAAGGCTGGAAAAGCAGAAGCCTCTTCTGGGTGAGGCAAAGCAGCACAGACAGGGAAGAGGGAAGGAGCAGCACTGCAAGATAAAGGCATAAAATTTGGCAGAGCAGTCAGGATCCCAGCACAGACATGTTCCAGAAATGATCTGTCAGCTCTTGATCGAGTTACAGCAAATGTAGGTGCAATTTTGGGTTGGTTTTCTTCTTTACGGTATAGGAAATACCAGAGATGAATACATTAAGCACAGCTAGTTTCTATTATTGCAAGTGCCAGGAGCAGATTGTCACAGTGAGAAATTGGCCTTGTGCATTACACAGAAAAGGCAGCGCTGGCTTTGGAGGCCTGCAGACAGTGCAATGTGAAGATAAAGAGCCTCAAGTCTGAATGCGTATTATTCCTCTCCTTAAGCCACCGAACACACGTAAACATAAAAAGGCTGATTTAAGCAGCTGAATTTCTCCATGACCTTCAGAATATATCTGCGGACCATGGGACTACCCAAGCCTTGTCCCAGGACCCCCCTTTTCAGAGAGTTTGCCCCATCACCCTAGGAGTGCTCCATATTCCCTGACATGGTCTTCTCCCCCAAAGCCCTCAATGCCAGGGTCAAAGGGATTCTGTTCCAAAAAATCTTTTTCTTTAAAGTAAGAAAGCAATTTGAAAGTGGCTCTCATGTTCCATGATTCCCCACCCCCTTCACAAACCACATTATCAAACAATGGATGAAAAAAAGAAAAATCTTGGCAGAACCAGGAGGGATTCGGCACAGCAGCGTGACTAGGTGACTCCACAGGAGTCTGAAGCGGCAGACGCCGGACCACCAAAGGCTGATGTGGCACCACTGCAGTGGTGAAACCAGCCTTCAGGAGCACCTCGGTCCTCAACAGGATGAATAAAGGGTAAAAACGCTGGGTCAGAGACAGCAACATGAAGATTTAATGCGGTTTTGCTGGTCCACAAGGGAAAAAAAATGAAACCAAAAAAGGCCTGGTATAATTAACAAGATTAAAGGGGGATTTAGGATCAGGACAGAAAAGCAACGGGCCAGATTGATCCTTACAGGATTAAAGCTGGAATCCTACTAAGAGTCCAGTGGTTGAGAGATCAACGCAATGTAATGGGATTAAATCAACATCAGCTTTTGTTTTTACACAACTGAAACCCCAATGACCGTTCTTCTACCGCTTTAGATAAGCGGTGGAAAAGTTGACTGGTACCTACAGACAACTGCTGTGCCAGTCTGCCAGGCACTTCCCCCTTCAGCCCTCTCACAGCAGAAGAGCAATAGGTACTGCTGCTTTCAGAAACAAAGGAAAAAAAAAAAAAAGAAAAAAAGTGGTTTATAACAAATTGTCCAAACAGTCAAGAAAGCTGACCATTTACCAAAGACCGTGTTCCGGCCAGCTCTAAATTAACTGCTATCAAGGGTGATGGGATCACCCCAGGACTGACTGATGGGAAAGCCAGGAGGACAGTCCCAGCTGCATTCAGCCATGCTGCCAACGGGCAATTGGATTTTGATATTGTCTTTTCCCAGAGAGGAACAAAGGACACAGTATACTTGTGGAACATATCAGCAAACACATTTAAGACAAATTGTCGCATGTCCCCGTTGCACAACAATATACAAGAATTACAAAAGTGAGAAAAGCCTCTTTCAGCATGTATCATTTGCATTACAGCTGGTGCAACACATGCAGGCCAGCTGCACCTCTATTCCCCTGCCCCAAAGTTTCCAAAGCTTGCCGGTAATTTGAGTTGGTAGCGGGGGGAAGGGAAAGAAGGAAACAGGACAAGGCACTCGGTTCTTTCTAGGTATGTATACTATTTTTAAAGTTTTTATTCCTGTTGGAGAGAAAAACATGCATGTTTAAATGAGAGGGTATCCATCACCACCCTGCTTGGCTGAAGAGGGAAGGGGTGTTTATTGCACACCTGTTCGCAACGGCTAAACAGCTGCATTGAAGAGCAACACTCCCTGTGCAAGGAAAAAGCATTAAAGCATCTCGTATTTCTACAGCACTTCTGAGTCCTAAAGGTGTTTACAAACAGCAGTTACACATACACCATATACACTCCAGCAAAGTTTTTGCTGCCAAAGAAAAATTTCCCCAACACTAAAATTTTAAAATGCAAATACCGTTCATTTCTTAAAAGATGCCACAATCAATAGCCTCACCTATGCTGAATGTGCTTCTCCTTTTCAGCTGGTTAGACAAAAAAAAAAAAAAGTCATCGGCATTCACTGCTCCTCCTCACTTAAGCAGCAGCCAAAATCTCAGTGTAATAAATGGGGGTGGGGGGCAGAATAGCTGAAACTACTGCTGGATCCAACAGGCCTGTGAGCAAACCTACTCTGCAACATTACTGAGATGGTCCTGATGGAGCTACTTATGCTGCCAAATAGGCTTTGCCACCTTCCTGAGAGATGCTTCGTCTTTACTCAGAAGGGTTCTCGATCCAAAAGGTATGTCATGGATGCAAGCAGACAGCACCGTAGTGATTGAGGGTGGGATGAAAAAGGAGGCCGTTAAAACAGAAATGAAAAGTTAAAAAATAGCAACAGGCAGATCACACTGCACATTTTCTACTTTCTAGCCACGTATACATATTTGAATTTCAGCATTTTTCTGCATTTAAACTTGTTTCAACACTAGATGATTTATAAATTATAAAGAAAGTCCAGAGGAGTGTTCCAGTATCATCCCATGCCAGCTCCTTAAAGCACAATGAATAATAATCCCCAAGAATATCTGAAAACATTGTCATCTGGTCAAAGTGTTTTCACTTCATCGTTGTCTTAATGTCCAAGATTCAATTAGAGCATTGTGTGGGGGACAGCATGTTTCATTTGAGGCAAGAGAAAAACTAACTGCCTTTGCCCTGGATTCGACTACAGACCCAAGAACCATCTGGTAAAAAATGAGCCAGAGCATTGTGGAGGCAGTATATTAGTCATGAGACATAGGACTCTGAGAACAATGAAACCTAAATTTAAGGGACAGAGGAGGGAAACTTAATTACTTGTTTAAGCTTCTTCACAGCTTTGAGGAATCTTCAACACTTTCAGCAAAAAAATTTAGCACCAGAGGGCACAAAGCACATCCTCCATTGATTTCTTAATTTTCTGCATGCCTGTTTTTACTTCCAGCATGTAACTATCTGCACTGGTCCATCAGCACAGCCTGCCTCTCCGACGCACAGCCACAGGATGCATCGTATTGCCCTCAGTACAGAGTACCATCCAGAGCCGCAGTACTGTGGATACAGACCGCAGAACCTCCTCCGAACTGACAACTCCCTAAAGAAAACATTTCGTCTGACCCCACAACCTGACTCAAGCTCCTGCTGTACCCAGTAGCCCTCGCTGAAGGACGAAGGGATCTCTTCCAGCTAATCGCACAAGCCATCTAATCATCATTTTGGTTAAGCACGCACACATATACAGTTGATACCCTAGTGACTGCTTAGAGCTGTGCCAAAAAAGCCATCCCAATTGAGATCAACTCAAAGACCTTTCCTAGACCATCGCCGTTAACCTTGGGCGCTAGGACAAGGGTAAAGTTCTGGCGCTGCTGGAATTAAGATTTGCAAGTAGGCACCATGGGAAGTGCAGGAAACACAGCTGTTCAGTCTCAAATCGCTATTATCTGTCTTCTTCCTCAAGCCTTCAGCTGAAAACCAGGAAGGCTGAGGTTTATTCTCTTCTTATTCTCTTACAGTTTATTCTTTTCCTTCCAAGATAAACAGGCTGTTTTGTGAAAAACTAAAACAGGACCTGGTCCCTGTCAGTCTCCCAAGACTTGGACAGGCTTACAGCAAACAGAGTCCCCTGTGCTCATCCCTGTTTGGACAGGTGGGAATAGAGCAGTCAGGCAGAAGAGCCACTGGAGAAATTCACACCAACTCAGCCAGCCTACATCCCTCTAATTCTTTTGTTAAGACTCATCAGGGAAGGAAATTCCTGAAAGTGATGGCAATGTGCTGGGCACTGATTTTACGTGGTTTTATATTAATCAAATGTAGCCTACAGAACAGATCATCCTGATTCTGAATCTCACTTCTCTGAAGCCAGTACCTTAATTTGAAATGCCTTCTCTTTTTGAACTGCATGGGGCATACTTGTCTCAGTAGTGACCTTGGCACCTTCCAGGACTACAGGCTTGCAGGAACACAGAACTGGAAAAGATCACCTGGATTATCAACTCTAGCCCTCTAGTAACACAGGCAGTCACATTATATAATGTCTTTCATAAACTCTTCTTTCTCTTTTTCCCAAATCTCCAAAGTCTGTATAAAACCCTAGATGCAAATAGATGCAAGTTGCTTTGTCACACTAACCCCCAGGGGAACGCAATGCAGACATCCCCAAACCAGCTGTGCATGGAGCAGCTGGGGTGTGGAAGCAGCATAACCATGTTCACGAGGTGCTGCACCAAAGCTAATAAACCTTATCGAGCAGCAGAACTCACTATCTCAGTTGCAGTGCTGGACAAACATTACTGTACTACTTCTGCATTCAAGCTGCTACATATGCATGCCACAGTATGGCACCGCGGCGACTTGCAGGCTGGGGAATCAGCTTACAGCCTACTAGCTCAGGGCTTTTTGCATGAGCTCCATTTTATGATTTTCCAGGGCTTTCCTGCTCCAGAGCAAGAATCCAAAATCGGTGTTTATATTAACACGAAGTGCCTTTTACCGTATTCACAGAAATTCACCCAGACCTGACCTCTAACATGCATTCAGGAAAACCTTCCTGCACCCTCACAGCCGCAGTCTCCCAGAGGCTACCACATCTTAACCTCTGTTAGCGTCGACCACACCGTGTGTGTACCACTTGCACGCAGCAACTGCACACTCTCCATCCCATCAGAGCTTCAGTTGATGGCTGACGTGTTATTTGCCATTCCTACCAAACAGGTTCCAGCCAAAGACCTACAGGCACAGCCAGACCTCCCCAGCAATAACTGCCCCAGGCTTGGCACCGGAACAGAACAGGGAGGCCGTTTTCCCTGGATAGCCACTTGCTTTGCTGCTATCAAATGCATACTTTGAAAACCACACCGTAATGACCATACTTTTCACTGGCAGTAGCTACCTCTCATGAAAAAAAAAAACCCAAAACCCAACAACAAAAAACAACCAAACAAATAATAGAAAGACATGGCGTGAGGAAGAGCACGTTGCTAAGACCCAAGTTTGGCAGCAGAGTTGGGTTTCCAATCCCTTGGTGGTAAAGCTGATGAGCTTGGAGCCTAGAGGGAAAAATTATTCCAGTGAATGCAAAGAGGCTTTTAAGTGACAAAAAGGCAAGTAAAAGGCAGGTCAGGAAGAAAACCAACAAAAAATATTTCAAAATGAGCTTGGCAAGCTTACTAGCACTATTCTTGCTTGTATGGTAGGTAATTAGTAGGTCTAGGTAAGATCTTCACTTTCACAGGGCTCTAGAGAAAGAAATCATTTCTAGTTGCAAAAAGCAGCCAGCCCTCTCACAAACACTCAGCATGTACTCTGTACATGGCTGTGAGAAATGAGGAAATTATCTATACCCACTATAATCTGAGATCAGAGAGATGAATCCAGTGGTTTCCTACCAGAAGCCTAGCAACAGCATGGATGTCCCCTACCTTGGTCCCTCCTGCCTTTGATAGTTTCAGCTGTCTTTGAGCACAGGAGAAGGATGGTTGATAAATTGCTTGCTAAGGCTGCTGCCCCTTCCTTTCAACCATTCTTGTAACAACAGACCTCCAACAAGGCAACATTCATACATGCAACTCTCAGAACACATCATGCTCTTTAGAAAATACTTGGAATGAAATTACTCTAGATTATATCTTATGACTCACAGTACACAAAGATTCATCTGCTCATAAATGAAAAAAATAGGGCTTTCTTATCCAGAAAAGGGTTGAGCACTTTTCCCACACTCAAACCACTCTGCTCCTGGCTGTCACCAGCAGAACGCCTGCCCCCGTGTTGTCAGGACACACCTCCCTCTGACCAAAGACCCTCTTGCCTTCATAGCCCAAATTACCCCATGTCCCATCCAGAGAACTGATGACTAGGAGCCCTCTTGAACAATTCAGGAGCCCAGACAGCTGCAGGCAAACGGGGATGAGTGAGAGAATAGACAAAGGCAAATTTAGATGGCCCCCTACAAACAAAATACTCTTGTCTGCAAAACCAGAACTCCTATATGCACCTCCCATACGTAAGGCCAAGTACCCACCTTGCATTTCAACACTGACCATCAGATGCATGCAATCGAATGGTTTGCCACATCAGAATGACTATCATACCATCTCTGCTTCAGAAAGACTTTATACAACTGCATCCTACACAATAAAAGTGTTAAGATAAATAGTTTCTCTTGATATTTAATGGCACAGCTAGTCTGCCGCCTTCACTTCCCTCACAATGCCAAGCATTAGGTCACCACGACAGATATTTTAAGTTTCCCACTCTCCAGCTCTCCACAGCCCACAGTCCCCTGCAGTCTACAAGGCCCTCATTTAAGAGTATCCTGCAACAAGTTTCACCTGAGGGAACACAGTTCAGCAAGCAGGAATGTCAGTCCGAACCAAGGCTACACCACCACTTCATTTCAGAGACAGCATTATAGTCAGGGACTGTGATGTTGCAGGCAGCCTGTACTTTTGGGTTTGGTATCCACACCATACTACAGCTGCAGAGGAAGGCACATTCTCCTTTTTACTTTATTATTTGTCAAATGTGACAGCATTCAATATTGCACAATCTCTTCAAGGAAGATAATTCTGTAACGTGCACTCCTGGGGGGGTGGGGGGGGGAACATTACTGTTGCTGTGGGAACCTTAATTCTGGATTTCAGGACTTGCATATTTAAAACCTCAAATTTAACATTGCATTAATGTAGCTTCATGCATTGAATTAGGGAATGACTCAGTACAAATCTCCATGCATCTACTGAAGTCCTGACGTTCCAAGGACAAGAAGCACAGAACAGAAAAAACACAGCACGGGGAACAAGAAGGGAATGGGGAGGAACCTGTGAGGAGGGAAGCAAGAAACCAGCACAGCCAAGGTACAGCAAACCCCACACCAAACCAGATCTGTCACTCGGGGCTCCTTGTTCTCACTGCTAAAGGTTATGTAGCCCGTCAGGATAAAAAGAGCTTAAAGCAGAAACACAAATGGGCACAGAGGAAAAGGTTCCTGAAAGGACCGAGGAGGGGAAGATTCCCCGAAAGTCATAGGGTAAGACGTACTGAGAAAGGAAAGATCATATCCAGATAGCACAAATTCACTAATTTTTTTTAATTACCATGGCACAATGCCCAGATGATGCCCTTAAAACCCCTTCAGCTATTCAAGCATTTAACACTCAATTTCCCCACTCCTCTACAGTTTAACTGCAACTCAAGCCCAGCAACAGTGCTGCCCAAACTTTAGGGTGCAGGCAGAAGCAGCAGCCCACAGAGGGGTACCAGTCTTCATCTGTCAGCAAGTGTCCCAAAACTCAACCCTCTCTTAAGGATCCAGGAGAGAGGTTCACCTTTTGGGCCGAAGTCGGTCATTATGCAGGCTAACACCTCCGCTTTATACTACAGTGCTCATGCACCCCTCGCTAGCGGGAAGAGGTGAGATAGCAGGACAATTCTCCTCAGCTCCCATACTCGCCAGCATCCTCCACGTTTCAGCCGGGTAAGGTACATCTCCATTGTTTACTGCTTATCTAAAATCAGCAGCAGCACGGCTGAATTACTTCTCCTCTTACCCCACCCACCAAACGAAGCACAAATCTTAGCCGAGCCATGGGGCCTGCCCAGCCCTTTTCGCTAAAAACCAGCACCCCAATTTGGGGTCCCGCACGGCAGGCTGCGGGGAGCGGGGAAGAGCAGAGAAGGTGGACGTGCCTGCCAGCGGGGCCTGCTGGACAAAACCAGGCAAGTGTACATACCCCAGCGCAGAATCAAGTTACCCTGCAACAAAGATAGCATGTGTATGTGCAAAGGAGGGAAGTAAAATCCTTCTGCCGGGGCTCCAAGGCTTGCTTTGTTGCTAAAATAAACCAGTGTTTGTTCCTGGGAGTGATGGGAAGCTGGACTCTAAAAGCAGCAGCAATGAGAGCCCCCACCTTCAGAGTTAAACAGATTAAATAAAATTAAAAAAAAAAAAAATCAAACCACAAAAAACCCCAACAACAACAACAACAAAAACTTTGGAACCGATTACTCTTCACCTCGTGTATCTAGGTTAGGAACCCAAGGGCAAACTGCTGATCTCAAGGGTGCCCAGGAGCAGACAAAACTACACGTAGATCACTGAGCAGCCTAACAGCTGACTGCTCCAGAGGAAATTCCAGTCCTTGCTCAAAGGCTGAAAATATATATGCTTTTATATATGCTTTTACTTTGCTTGCTGGATCTATATAACACTTTACACATGTTTTTCCTGACATTATTTTCCATACTCCACCAGAAACTCGAGTAACCGTGCCACTTCTGGAAAAACAACCTTGCATCCAACTTTTGTCAAAACAGCTTCTTCCCCCCACCCCCAAAGCCCCAAATTGCAAAACTATCTATTTGCTCCCTGCTCCTCTCTTAACCTTCAGTGACTACAGATCCCTTTCAGGAACACTCCTCCACTACCTGGGATGTCTCTCAGTAACATCAAAATCCCATAAAGCAGAGGCACATGGGAACAGTATTACGCATGAAAAAAAAAAAAAACCAAACATATACAGGTCTCTCAGATGGCAGACAGCGAGCAGCATTATACCAAAAATTTTGTCTCCAAGACACCTGCCCAAAACTGTTCTCTCCAGAGGAACTTAAAACCGCAGGAAAAGCCTGCTTGATACCCAGTTAGCAGTACTCGCTCTAAATATTATTTTTTACAAGGGAAAACTACAGCCCACTGTGTGTAGAGGCTGCAGAGAGCTAAGCCCAACAGCGAAGGCCGCTCACGTTAGTGCAGAGTCCTTCAGCTTTCCATTCCTTATATGTGCAAAGTGTGCAAGCCCTCACACACGCTTCTCTACTCACCCAGAGGTACATCATGTTAGCCTGGGTCCTTCGAACCCAGCAGTGAGATGATCCAGCAACGAAAGAGGTACTTCAGTAAGATTGTCGAGACCAAGGTTGGGTGGTGTTTTGTTTTGTTTTTTTTTAAGGAAAAAAAAAATCCAAACAGCTCAGTTTGAGGCTTAGAAAGCGTCTCGCCTCCTCCACCCCCCTCCTCCAGCTCTGGCTGCTCTGCGCTCTTCTCTCGCACTTAATCTCTCCCTGGGAGTTCCCAGCCCCGTGTGTCTGTACTGGCGTGCACAGCACACACTCTGCATTCGCCTCCAGGGAATTTCTCTCTGTCATTCTGCTTCTAAAAACACAATCTCGGCCTCACAAGATTCTTGTAAGAGGCAGGGATGGGTGGGGTTAGTAATAAATGCAGCCGGGCTCCCAGCGCCGGAGCTTGCTTACTTTAGAAAAGGGATCTTTAGACTTGAATGAGGCAGCGTGTTGTCCTCCAAAGTCACTGGGGGTGAGGACCCATTCCCCCACACACGCTAACTGCTTCTCCAGAAACCATCCGCAGATGTGGGAGCCGTGCAGGGTGCCACAGCCAGGTTCTGCTACATCTTCATCTACCCCATTAGTCAACACCCCGAATTTGGTCACAATTCAGTAGCTGTATTTAATCATTAACCACTGACGGGCAACAAGGAGCGCAACTACAGGGATCCTCAAGCTAAGGAGAAAATCTATGGTGTGCCAGCCACCCTGGAGCTCCTGCAGGAGAAAGAACCACTGTCGGCATGAGCCGGGGAAGAGAAGCGACTCACAGATAAAGGGGTTAATCTGCTTTCGCAGGTGGCTCTGCATGACTATTTTACAGACTTGCATATTGCCAAAGGGAAAGCAGCAGCTGGCTCGGGTTCCTCCGAGTATATCGGGTTCCCACTTGCCCAGAGGCAGCTTCCCCCCAAGTCTGACTGGGGCAAGCGCCCTCGCAGCCTTGTGCTCCCAGCCTGCTCCAGTTTCAGGTTCGCAAAGCTCTGCCGGTGGGGCAGCAGCCCCGGCAAAGGCACGCTGAGCAAAAGACACTCTCGCCCCAGCTCCCTCGACAAGCTCCAGCAAGCCCTTCCCCGCACGAGCGAATCCTCGTCCCATCCCCCATGCCCGATGCCACAGGACAAGTGTCACCTCTCATCTCATTAATCAGTTAAACCGCTCTTCCAAACTAGGAAAACGGGTTTCTCGCCCCCTTCCCTTCCCACCTCGAAATGAAGAATCGACTTCCCTTGCTGGGCTCCAAATGCTAAGTTAAAATTGGCCTCTTCTCAAACGGGGGAAAACAAAAAAAAAAAAGAATCATGTTTTCATTGAGTCACTGGTCTCCTTGGAAATGAGTTTTCAAGAAATATTTTTATCTCAGCTAAAGATATAGAAATGGTGCTCTTTCACATATCACCTCTACTCCCTTTACTTACAGATTTCTTAAACGAGATCCAGTGGGCTCGGGAGCAAAGCAAGCAGCCATGTGGCCTGCCATGCTCCACCGACAAGTCAAGCCCTGTCTACGTGGGGCGACAAACAGACGCGGCTCCTGTCGCAGCAAGCGCAGGCATCCCAGCCGTGCTGCGCGCTCCCCAGGCTCTCCTTGCCTCCAGCAAGCGGCAAATGCACCTTGGACCAGGCTTGTCCCATCCATGGGATGCCGACGGGTTCTAAGGAAATACATGACTTGTTGCAGTCCTGCCTAAAAACCTGGAGAGAAGGTTTATCATCGTGACCATATAGCAGCAACGGGCATGCGCTCGTTAGAGACAGGCAGGACACCCCTTGGCTTTCCAGCCAGGAAAACCCAAGCCCTGCTGCTCAGGGGAAGGAGCAGGAGCCCCAGTTCAGGAAGCTCAGATGTCACGGGATTGTTCAACTACGGCAGCTCTCGGGCCTCCCATCTGCTCTCACCCTTTGGCATGATGGGGCAGGTCAACAGGGTGAAAAGCAATGTTCCTAAAAATCACTTACTACACCAAAGCCTATGCACCACGGTCTCCAAACAGCGAAGTGTGTGATCCATAAACCTGTTCTCAAATGCTCCGAGAGGAGTGAAACAGCAGCAGTGCTGATATTTGCATCACGGTTAGACATTTCAGTTACATTTCAGCAGTAGGATCACACCAGCAGTAGCTCCTAGTTCAGCCAGCTTGCAGACGCAGGCAAACACTGCTGCATCGCATAACCTTCATGGCATTTTCAAGGTTTTTTTCTGATGCAAAATCCTAATCCAAAAATGATCTTACTATCACCTTAATGAAAGCTGAGATTGCTTGTGTGCAAAGGAGAAAGTAAGAAGACACGTGGACAAGGTGAGCAAACCCAAATACATCCTACTTCATATGTATTTCCATAAAAGACTTAAAAAAGATGAGCACTTAAAACTATGCTGAAGAGTGACCAACAAGCTCCCTAATTAAAAAAAAAAATAAGGAGGGGAGGCAGGGGCGGGAATTATCCCCCTTCTTCCCCAGGCTCTGTCATCCTTTAGGCCACTCTTCCAATGGGAGAGAAAAGAAAAACTTTCAGAATAAGGCTGTTCGTTAATTTCAACAACTGAGACTCCTTACAAGTCATCCCAGCAAATCCACAGTTGGACAGGTCACACTCAACCTCTGAAGCAAAACAAGACCTACGAACCCTCCTCAAATCATCCAAATACTGGCTCAAGATTCATCTGCCACTGGGCCACCACCTCTCCATGGAAGGTATACAGGGAGATTACTGAGCACAGCAGACTTCTGGTGATGAAGCAGAAGCACTGGAGCACTTTTTGAGGAACTGCAAGAGCAGGTTTCTCAACGCTCAATATTCTCAAGCAGCGAGAGAAGTACCCGGTCAGGAGATGATGCTGTGGGATGCCTCTAGAGACACCACCGCTCTGATTCAACAGAGCTGCTGCTGCCCAGAGGTTCAAACCAACACTAAGAATCTGAAGTGCATGCCCCAGACTACCCACAGTTGCAGACAGTACTGGTGGCAGTGTGGTAACTGTGTTAGCCTCAGATTATAAGCAAGAAAAAGATTTACTTCGCCAATATAATTGGGGGGGCGGGGGGGGGGGGAGAACCAGATGAGCTATTAGGCCTTCTTTAAGCTTTTATTCAGACTGCATAGATTTTCAGCTACATTAGCTGATATGTAAAAGATATCAATAGAAGATGGTATTTTTTCTGGAAAATTTACCCTAAGAAAACACAAAATATTCTGCAAGTAGCAAGAGGACAACTCTATGTTAGTGAGTCTAATTCCAGAAAAACAAAGACAGTCATGACTGAGACAGGCTTCTGAAACAGGTATCTAGGATCCTCTGCAAATGCTTTGTCTTAATTCTAACAACAGTGCTTTACAGGATACATGTCAGGGAACTTGGAAGGCTGCTGTGTGTGGAAATACACATGATCTCTTAGGGATCTTTCCCGTCTCAAAAAGGATTAAAAGCAGAAAGAAAAAGATTTTAACATTTATATATACCGAGCTAAGAGAAAAATGTTCAGAGAGCTGCAGCCTAGTGAAACATTGGTCCCTCTGATGGGAGACTGTTGTGTAAATCAAAGTGAAAGGGGAAGAAAGCAGTCTGCAAATATATTAATGCTTGTGAGGGAGGTAGGGAAGGTCTTAGCAAGTAACAAAATGGGAAAGAGAAAAAAGGGAGCAAGTAACCACCTATTTAATATTATATCAAGGTATTTGTCAAAATAAGAGGCACTAGTAAAACAGAAAAAAATTCTACGCACTTTCTACCAGTATCAAAAGCTTAATGACATAGAAGAATAATTGTGGCTGCTCAGTTATGTGCATAAATTCAACCCAAAAATACTGCTGGTATATACGTTTCAAATAAGCCAAATGCTTAAAAAATAATTTACAAAACGTTGTAGCCTATTTAGGAAAGATCTGAGTGGGCAAATGGGGAATAGGTATGGCACAGTTTCAAACTGACGTTATCTGTTTCTAGCTGATTGTGTCTCAGAGGCATATGATTTCAAATGCTCGTGGATTAACATTCTAGCAGATAAAGCTCAAGACAGGGTACAAGCTGGTGTGTCTGCTACACACTACTGAAATCACATTAGATAGCACGCAGGATGAGTGGCTAGCTAAGCACCTCTTCATAACAGAGGGAAAAACCCATCTGATCACCAGGAATTTCAAATGCAACGACACTCGCAGGAGGCGTCGGGGAGCTAATGCCAAAGAACACCCTCGAAATTTCTAAATTACAGAAAACAATTTCTTAGTTCAAGAAGTGTTACATTGAAAACGAGCAATTCCATATTAGATCCCATCTTGACAGAAAAAAGCAATCAATTGTAAAAATAGAAATTAGCAGTAACTTAGGTAAAAATGATTGTGACAATTGTATTTGGGTATATGGAAGGAGAACAGACACCAAACCAGTGTATCTACGCACATACTCAGCACTTGAGTGGGACCAGAGGTACACTGGCATATTTTTCCTGGACAGACTGCTTATTGGGCTTCCCTGTCACATCCCCACACTTGAACACTTGTATATATTTTAGCAATTGAAAAAAAGAAAAGCTGAGAGAAGGAAATAGAAAGGAAATTAGGAAAGGAAAAAATAAAATTTACAAGGGAATCCTAACAATGGGAGGCAAATCCACAGCCAGAGCTGAAAGATGACAATGAGTTTTTCAAAGCTTCTCAGGAATAGCGACCCCAGCAATTGCATTTACCTGCTACTACAGGGGAAAAGTAGAAACATCCCCAATACTGAAGAAAAAAGCCAAAGCATTCAATACGTATTTCTGTTCTATATTTGGAGAAGAGTCAGCTGTTGCAGTCTGTGATAACAAAATGCTTTCCATTCCAGCAGTAACTAAGGAAGATGTTCCAACAGCTACCCAACAAACAGCAGCACTGTCGTCCTCTTACCTAGCTTGAGCTTACAAACAGAAGGGATGTAACCAGATAACAAGGAGGCTTTAATCAAACTACAGCCGTGAACATATTCAGATGTGGACACTCAGGAAGGCCTGCAGTCTGCATCAAACTGCGTGACCTGCATTTGCAGCTCCAACAAGCCCTAACTCCAGTGCTAACATTAAACCTGCTGTAAGGCCAAAAGTACAACTGTGATGCAATGACATACCCAAATGCAGGTGTTTGTTGGAGTCCATCTTATTAAAGACCTGCTGCTGGTTAGCTAAGCTCAGCCAAAAGATTATACCTCTGTCAACACCAGAAGACTCCATCAGGAAAGCAGTGCTACCGGTAAAGCCACCAATACCAATTTTCTCAGCATCTGAGTTTTCCTAGAAGCATCCAGGTTGGAACTCTTCCAGTAATGAGAGCTAAAATAACATTCCAATGCTGAGCAAAGCGAAAAATGAAGTGGGGTCTGATAACAGGAGGTTTGCAGAACAAAGATGCAGGTGGAAGGCCTCAGGTAGGGGAGCGCAAATTAAACTGTGCACCTGAATGCATCTGGGAGAGCATTCCGATACATGAATGAAAAATACTGATCATAAAAATGTCTACTCCTGATGTTTAATAAGGCTCCCTGGCAACCTCTCCTGTAAAACAAAACCATAAAATAGTTTTTAAAACCAGCCTGAACTCTAAAATAAGATGAAATTCTTTTATGGTTAATAAGTGATATTGAATCTATGTGTTCCTCCTCACTGTGCAGTTCTCCTTGGCTGAAAAGTGGGAGGGGAGGTACTCTGAGGTTGGGACAGGTTGAAGAGGGAATTTTCATTTCAAACCAAAGGAAAACAGTTGCGCTCTCAGCCAAGACCCAGACTGAGCTTTCACATTTTAGGCAGAAGCTGGATTCAGACTGAGGATGAAGACTTGATCATTGTCTCACCATGATAAACACTTCAAGACCCATCTACAAAAGGTCTGACTGGAGATGGGAAGGGAGACATGCTCTGCGGTGCTCAGAGGGAAGTTTCTCCAACTCAATGGCTGCTTTCCATGGCTTATCTGACTCCAGCAGAACATCCCGGCAAGAGAACAAGGGAATCAGACTCACGCTACTTGTGGGGTTTGGGCATGCCTTGCGCCTTGGTTTTTTGTTTGGTTTGCTTGGTTGGTTGGGTTTTGTTTTGTTTGCTGGCTGGTTGGTTGGGGTTTTTTTGTTGGTTTTTTTTTTAAAAAGAAGATTAGAGATGGGGCTGGGAGCTATCTGGGGAGCGGCACAGAAGGCAGCCCTGGGCACACATGCAGTTCCTATGGAGATAAGAGGATCTTCTTTGAGGTTGGTTTACTCCTTTGGGTGCTGCTGGAGACTACTCTGGTGGCAGAGTACTGCTTATTTGCGAAGACTCCCTCCACTCAGGATCCTGGCATTATCTCTGATTATCAGAATTTCTGAACCACAAGGTAGATTTCCTCTCAACATCCAAAAGGACTCCAGGAAGCTTCTTTCTGCATTATCCTGTTTGTGAAAGGAAGCAAGAATACAAAATGCATACAATAAATCACCCAGAAAAATACCACAATCCTTTTTAGATGTTTTGCCAAGCAAATAAGCCAAACATTGGCATATTACAAGGAAAAAAAAGCCATTTTGTTATAGAGCAACCCATTTCATTACTGGAAAACTGGATTCCCTGTTCTCTCTCCTGCAGGTATGGTTCAGCTACGCAGCAAGAGGCTTCTGAAAAGAGATTACTTATTTAAAAGCAAACTATCAAGGGCTAGTTTATCTTCCACAAAAAGCAGAAAGCCTGAAACAATAAAACACCTTGACATGCAAACAAAACCAACAATTTTCAGGGACTGTCCTGCTACTGACTTCACATAGTAATTAAATGTAAGTCCTTAAATAAACTCCAGAAAGTCTCAATTCACAGGCTTATCATTCAAGTATTGGGGGGGGGGGGAACAGGTACCAAGAAAAGCTTTTTAGACTTTGTTTGGGATTTTCTTCTCACAAGTATGCTCAGGAGCACCATTCTGGAAGGCACTGTCAATCCTTCAAGAGAACTGCAATAAGCTCAGTAACTAGGAAAGGTACTTTGCTGAAAATGTGCTCCCAGACAAAAATACACCTTTAAATTAAAACCAAGAACACCCACATCAACAAAAATAAATTGTGAAGCCAGAGAATTCAAAGTTAAACAGTTGAGAGCATGCAAACATTTAGATGTAAGGAATTCTTACGGCTGCAGTATACTGGTTTGGGCATTCATCTCCAGAAACGAAATGGTGATGCAACTGCTCCCAGGATATAGCAAACATGAGTTTGGGCAGCCAAGTGGGAATTTCCATGAATTACACCCGTCAGTGTTACTATGGCAGAACAGGAGTGAAGCTTGCAATCCTCCAATACCTTCTGAGGAGAAGCTAGCAAGCTAAAGGTCTGCAGAAGAAAAAGCATTTCTGCAGCTGTGTTGCCACCCCAGGCCTGATTTTCAAGCTCTATCTTCTCCATTCCATCACACTTGGATCTAGTCTGAAGTCCACACTGAATTGGCATATAGCAAATATATTTAGATACTTGTAAGAAAGGATCAGAATAAGCTCTAACACTGGTATTTAAACCTTTATTTTTAAACTTTAGTTAATGAATAGCTGCCTTAATATCTTCACTAGCAATGTCCAGAGAACAAAGTTTGATCTCCTTTCAATTCTTCCATGAAGTAGGAGAAAGTATTACACAGCATCAAACTCCAGCAAAAGTATATTTTTAGTCTCAAATCAGGAGTACAATATCCAGTTGAACTGATAAAGGGCAGAAAGATTCTTTATGCCCTAGACTTAGAGTGCTAAATACGGTATTTATTTGGTTGCTGGATTTTGAAGAGGAAGTCATAAATATAAAAATGCAGCTCAGCTCCTACATCAACAACTCATCTCTTTATAGTCCACAAGCGAAGCTATACCAGAGGATGAATTGATGGCATCCAAGTGTTATCCTATTCAAGGTGTGAGACTGCAGGTGGCAAAAGAAAAAACGCTTCAAATACCTCATCAATGGAGCTACAGCATCATTATACCATTTTTTGTCTTCATGCTTACAATGTCAAGTGGCTGTACCGCATCAGCAATTCATCAGCACGGCAACGACCCAGCAAATTAAGAAAGAATATGAAGATGAGAGTATTGCAACAGTGGGGAAAGGAGAAGACAGGGCATAGCTCTCTTCCCTGGACCACACAGGGGTTTATTAATATGCTGAAACTTTGGCTTAGGCCTGCTGCTGATAAAGGGGAATACAGACAGAGAACAATACCATCCTGCAGAAAGAGACTCCTTCTGGCTTGTTTGTGCAAAGGAAGGTTAACAATGTTAGCGAGTTATTCAGGAAGTAATGGATACCCTCTTGCCCTGAGCAAATTCCTTTTCAATAACAGTAGTAATTTCCTAGGCAATACAACTATATCAAGGTATAATGGCTACTATATTTATCTACAGAGGCCCTGTACTGCTGGGATCCAATTTACTACGGCATAGAAAGCAGTTTACAAATCCTGGGATAGTAAAGTTGCTAGAGACAGGAATAAAATTCTATCCTGTATCGCTTAGTTTAAAGACTGGGTTTTAACATCCCTTTTTAAGAGTTTAAAATGCATTCTCTCCAACTTAGAAAGACTCAAAGACTAATAAACCCTAGTAGTGTAGACTGCAAATACACCTATGAGAGGGAAGAAAGCAGCTTAACAAATACTACATTGTGCACATTTTTTTATCCTTATTGTCACAGCTGCTTTATTTCTTCTTTTATTCAAATAACATTCTTTCATTTGACCCTCTGAGAAGAAAAATAATCTGTGACATTACCTAGAAGCCTTACATACCTAATGAAGACAAAATAGCTGAAATCCTGAAATATGGCTTCAGTACGAGAAATGGCACAAGTATATAATCAGCAAAGAAGAAAGGAATTACTCCAGCTAATGAAGAGGTAACACCGATAAACACCGAATGACATCTCCTGAGAAAACAACAAAACTAAATTGCTAAAAGACTTTGGTGGAACACAGCATCAACCTGTGATAAGTAAGGGTGGGTGGAAAGAGACCAAACACACATGTCAGGGGACTGCAGATACTTCCATTACATAACGGTAGTAAGAAAATCCAGGCGAAATCGCCATTAACAGAACTAAAAGCAAAATATTTCAACAGGGGCATTGGCAGTTGTCAAACCACATAAAGGAACAGCAGACTGTTCAAATGTAAAAGACGTTAATAAAGCATAAGACAAGAGGCATAAACAGATATAAAATACAGAGGAAGATTTCTAGAGGACAGAAATGCTACTGGAAAAATTTAGTTATAGAACACAATATCCCCAACTTCAATTCACAATGATCAGCAAAGGTCAGTTGTCAAAATAGCAGTTCTGCTTCTGATCTTGTTCTGGGCAAAGCAGTCCTTAACCATACCTGTGCCACCACCATCTAGCTGGATTATTCTCATGGCTGCAGCAAACAGCTCCCTCCATCTGACTGGTTCCTCAGGGAATCATGAGCATAAGACAATTTAGAAAAGCATGTGTACGTAGAGACTAGCAGCACTACTTGTCTCCTGCTTTATAAGCAAAAGATAATCCATTATTCAAAGTCTTTTTAGTGTATATATTTAATATGGGACTTCTGAGAAAGCATGTGGATAGATATCTACCTATACCTTTTAACAAGGCATTTTACCGTTCTGCAGATCTCACATGCAGTGAGTACTGGCAACACCCAGAGTTTGTAACGTGGGATGTTCCAACAAATTCAGATGTATTTCTTGGCACTTGTGTCAACTGATGTACTTGAATCAGGAGGATTTTGGCTCTCATAGGAGCAGACCAGCTATAGATCTGGTCTTCAGCATCACTGCAGTCTGTGGGGTACATACTGTGACCCTCAAACACCTTCATCTGAGCTCATATTAAGGCTGTTCCACCTTCCCTTCTTTCCCCTACACCCTGCCATGACACAAAAAACCCCAAACCCACAGTACTGTAAATTCCATTCTGATGCCTTTTCTGATCAAATCCTGGCAAAATTACTCTTCCATTAGAGACTGATTGCAACATGCTTACTCTTCCCATCCCTTTCTAAGACACAAATTGAATGAGTAGCAGCTCCCTCACACTCGGTTTAGATGAGATGAATGGTATGAAGTAACTATGGCCAGTCAACATGTGCAATTATTGTGCCCTACGTCCCATGCAACACATTCTCATCTCATCTTAATCCAAATTTTAGCTTTGAAGTGTAGCCATACCATGTGACAACTACTGTACCCGCTAGAGAAACTACTCACTTTGACAACAAAGCAACCAGCAACAACAATATATTAAATTCTTCCCTGTTCCCAAATTCCCAGAAAGCAACAGTGACCAGAACAATCTTTTTTCATCCTTGTGTGACCTAAGAATGCATGTTTCCTTTCAGATAAAGGCCTTGCTATGGTTATCTAATGCTAATGTCACTACAAACTGGATTAGAGACGCCCAGAAACCTCGAAATATGTACATGGATAGTCAGCTGTATCCTAATTCTAAGTCTGAAGGAAATCAAATGCTCCAAATTGTGCCTAATGTAGTTAAGTTTGCCCTTTAGGTAGGATAGACCAGTAAGAACATATTACACAGTAATTAGATTAATTCTTGAGTGAAATTCAGAGAGCTGGCTCTATCTGTCTATTCTGCCAGTATATTTCAAATTATTTCAGAGACTATCAACTCTTCCCGTGCTCTGCTCCACGGCAGCAGCTGCTCAAGAAATACAGCAGTTCTCTGTCTGGGGTGAAGTTGGCAGCAACTGGGGACAACACTGCTGTCAGAGTTCAGCCTCCCAGTTCTGAAATGCCATTCTACTGGAAATACCAGAGAGCCTAAATCCGGCTACATATACCGCAGGACGTAAAATATCTCTATCTCAGCTTTCAGCAGAAAGCTCCAGAGTCTCATGACATTTACTCCTTTGGCCCCTGTCAGTCTTTCTCCAGACCCTGCAAAGGATTGGAGCTAGCTGCCACAAATGGTTGGAAAACAAGATGTCCTCCGAGCACTTGGAATCGAGGAGCACTGTTTTAGCTTAGGGAGACCATGGCAAGGAGCCAGGGTGACAGGTGCCCCAGAAACAGAGATGATGATCAAGCTGTTGCCAACATTAGCCACTGCTGTCCTCTTGACTTGTAAGAAAGGGTAGCCCATGCTCTCCAGGTGTATCGGGAACAATGGACCAGAAAAGGCAAGGATGTGTTTGCTGGCAGTACCTGAAGTCTCTCCTCAATAAAATCCAAGCATGAAGGCATTTCAACGGGTCTCATCAGATACAATCCTACCGGTAAACCTTCATTAGGCCTGGCAGCAAGCACAGCTCAGGGCTGCCATGACATCAAAGCGCAGCTCATCGCAATCCACAAGCACCAGAAGAGTTAAAAACGCAGATTCCTGCTAAAACTGCCAAGAGCTACAAACCTTCTCCTGTGTGGGTGGCAGCAGCAACTAAATCCACTCCCCAACAATTGGCTGGCCTGCAGAAAGAGAGGCGGGAAGAGAAGGTCATGGGGGACAGCCCCCCCAAGTAAATAGCAGCACAGCATCTGCTCAGGTTTTCAGCTAAAATCAGTGAGACAGTTCTCTTCATTTTATCGCCAGCCTCTCGAGACAGCAGCCTCTGACCTTTATCAGGAAGAGCACCCTTGTCCTCTAATCACAGACTTCCTGGAAATCACAATCTAGCCAGCAATTAATACAGAATGGAGGGGGAAAAAAAAAAAAAAAAAGCTTCATAACATCAAATTACCACTGCAAGATTTTTAAATACAACCCCCACCAAAATGGCAGAAGAATTCAAGCATGTTCTCACAAGCCATCTTGTTCCTACTAGCATTATTTAACAGTACTTATTAAAAAGATTTTCTCACCTCTCCCCCTCCCAAAAAACCCTGCCCCCCTCCCAAGTCTTGTTTTGCAGATGTTGCCTGCAGCAGCATAGCTTCTTGCTGTGAAAGCTTCAACACAGGTGTGTAGAGCGTGACCTGGGCAGAATTACATGTGCCATTTCCACTGGGAAATCTAAGAGACTTATTAAGCCAGGACAGTGCCGATTAATCTACTAATGGAATGAATCAAAAGTGTGTTCCTGGCCCTTTCCCTTTCACATCCCAAAGCCTCGGGGGAGGCAAAACCATCTGGCAAATGCCTGCTCCAAGCAACATTATGCTACTGCTGGAAATACCTCTCCCTTAATATTGAGAAGAATGAAACCATCTTCTATCCACCAGCTATTCTCAGGAGCATCTGCGTAGCTTGCTGAGGCAGTCTGCTTGCATGCAGCATCCTTCCCCAGCCAATGCAGAGCTGCTCACTCACCATGCAGGAGAAGTCAGCAGAACAGAAAGCAATCCCATTCATTTACTCAGGGTCCTGCTGAAGCGGCCGGCACGAGCGGGGCGGTGAAGCAGTTACCGTACGTACTCAGCGTAACGCACACAGGCTGCCCTCCCACAGCACATCCCAACCGCAGGCAGGCAGAAGCACACTCCCTGCCCAGACTGAGCAAATGCTCCTGCTCAATTCTCTCAGTCCTGTCTTTGTGCAAGGGCAGTTGCAGGTAGGGTAGCAAGGAGGGGTTTTTTCAATTTTTTAAAAAAAAAAAAAAAAAAAAAAAATCTCCTCTAAGCACGCCTGAAATGGAGATCTGGCCAGAGAGCTTAAAGGGAAATCAAGATATCAAACAGCTCCAAGGTTCATACATGATACATGTTATTACTGTGAGACAGAGGGAAGGACTGACTCAGAGATGCTGAACACCCTGCACCCTTTGAGTAATAAGCAAGCTCAGGAAGAAATAGAGCTATGAGGCAGCTGTCACAAAAAAAGGATCTCTGGCACTTTTAAGATCATACAGGAGCAGAGGAGCCTCCTATCAATTTAGACACGCAAAAAAAAAAGGGAGAGAAAAGCCCGAGACAACAGCAGTCATACACTGTGGAATTACGTAAATGGTAACAACTGGTTTTTGAATGTCACAGAAGAACGCAAGTACAGGGCACGGGAGACAAGAGGTCCTCCGTGCTCAGAGGCAACACAGAGCATGTTTAGACAAACATCCATCAGGAATTGCCTGACTTGTTTTTACAGACTCCTAGGAACAGGAACTCCAGTCCCCTAAATTACTGTTCTAGTGCTTCACTACATTGAATCAGAAAATGTTGTTTGACCCCATAATATCCAATTTAAGCCTCCCTTGATGCAAATTAAGCTGCCTTCAATGGACATTGTAAATAATCAATCCCCGTCCTCCATACTTCTCTACTCTTTCTTTTTTTGAAGAACAAACAAGCTCAATATTTTCCTCCTATGCCAGGCTCTCTAAGCTTCTTTTTCTTGTTCTTGCCTGGACTTTTTCCAGATTCTGCCTGTGTCTTTCCTGAAGTTCCCTAAAACCAGGTACAGTGCTCTGCTCGCTGTGCTGAGCTCTGAAGAATAACTACCTTCTGCAGTTACTCGACACACCTGGAAATGCATTCCAGGTTTTCAGGATCACAAAAACAGCACCACATACTCAGTTTGTTTTCTCCTATTCCCCCAGATCTTTCCCTTTGATATTACTGGTTTTTACAGCTATTCTCCATTTTATACTGTGTATACAGTTCCTTTTGTTAATACAGCTTGGTTTTGGTTAATTTCACATTGTTGGATTTCAGGCCATTTCTGCAATTTACTGTGATCTTTCTGACATCTAATCCTACCTTCCAAAGGCTGCCAGCCCCCCACATACATATATTCAGTCACTAATTCATTACTCTGATGTTTGATGAATAGTACAGAAGAGCAGAGCAGCCAGGGCAGACCATGTCAAGACTCCAAATCACACACCCAGAGAAAAGCATGACATAATTACTCTAAATAATGTTTTCTAATGAGGTGCTCAGCCCCTTCTTAATTTCACCTTTCATTTGCCTAGTTTATGTAAAGGTCATGCAGGACCAGGTCCAAAGCCAGTAGCTTTCTCCATCTGCCAGGCCTGCTGCCACGTCAGAGAAGAAAATTAAATCGATCTGACATGATTGGTCCTTAAAAATTAGCAATGTCTGTCTGTTGTTGCCTTAATTTCCTTTAGTAAAAGATCTGACGATAAACATCTGATCTTTTTGAGCATCTTTCCAGGTTCTGTTACTACACTGACCAGTTGTATTTCTTGGGATCTCTAGCCTCCTTTAACAAAAAAAAAAGGGGGGGGGGATGGAAGAATACTATTCATTCACACACACACACACACTCCCTTCATTCACTTGAAAGCTGTGAGATTTCATGATATGAAGGATACGCGCTGGAGACAACCGACTCAAGCACAGCCTGTACCGGCCTGAAGGAGGACATCCCCGAGCCCCCACCGTAAGCTCGCGTCCATCTTGCGCTGCCCTCCGAGCAGAAGCAGTGCTGTGCAGCACATGTGCCTTTTGATAAAGCCAGCTCCGGCCAGGAGCCTGCTGAGGCCGGGAAAGCGCTAGGTAGGGACTGCCGGCTCAGGCTCCCCTCTAAAAGCAACTCTGCGTCACCGGCACTCCTCCTCAAACATCCCTCCTGTGCTTCCCCTCTGCTCACCCCCGAGACCTTTGGCAACAGAGCAAAGGCTTTGCAGAGCAAACCCCTTTCCTCCTCGCCTCTTCGAAGAATCAAATGCCTTAAGCGGGCCCCGCGGAGGGGCAGCAAGGCCTGCCTCGGCCCTCCCTGGGCGCTGCCCGCGCTGGCTGCAGGCACTGACACAGCCTCGAAACAAAACTTCCCTCGCCGAGCACGGAAACCGAAGAGCAGTCACCCCCAAAGGCTTGCGGGGGGCAAGAAGCCGAACCCTCTTCCCCTCCTCTCTCCCTCTCCTGCCGGCCACGGCCTTCAATGCCAGAGGACAACCCAAGCGGCAGGCTGCGGGGAGGGAGGCAGGGAGAG
>NW_010972537.1:2434590-2447779 GCF_000737465.1 Haliaeetus leucocephalus
CCTGCACCAACCACCCTCCTCCTCCTCCTCCTCCCCGAGCTCTCCCGGCTGCGCAGCGGGGTCAGCCCGCCGCCAGGCTGCAGCAGGGCGTTCCAAAGGGCCGGCGCCCGTGAAGTTACGGGTATCTGGAAATAACCTTTGCAAAGGTACTATGATCCTTCAGGAAAAAAAAAAAAAAAAAAAAGATACTAAATGCACACAAACTACTTATGCTCGGTTTGGTTCTGGGTTGGTTTTTTATTTTTTTTCCTTCCAGTTGAGAAGAAAATCCTCACCCACCCCATGACTGCAGCTCTCTAAGCCGAGGACCCCAAGCCCCCCTCACCCGAGAGCTTTAAAACCACTTCGGTTTTAGTTAGCTGTGCACAGAAGAACTTTTTCCCCATAAAACATACCTGAAGCAGGGACTCATGGCCACAGGATGTTGCGGATGCCAAAGATTTAGACGGCCTCAAAAACCATTTAGACAAATTCAATAAAGACAAAAAAAAAAAAAAACCTATCACGGGGATTTTTTTTTTTTTAATCTATGGTCAGGAAATCCCAAAGCCACGGGATTGCTTCAAAAGTACAGAGGAGGGGAAGTATCACCCAGTCTTGGCGCTGCTCCCTCTCCTTTAAGTACTTGCTATTAGACACTGTCAAAGCCAGAACACTGGAAGGCAGAGACCTTCTGTCTGACCCAGAATCGCCGCTTTCATGTCCTCAGTAGGATATAATATCCATCAACAGGCTGTTTTCTCTACATTGTTTGGTTTTGGTCCTCCAACCTATCATTTTACAGTCTACTTCTAAAACACGTGCCACACTCTCTAGCACTCGTATGATCAGTCAGAAGGAGAAATCTAAACAAGATGCTGTCCCTCTTGCCAAAATAACTGAGGGGCTTGGGAGTCTCCAGAGCTCTTGCAGACATTGGGTAACACTTCAACGGTCAAAAAGTACATCGCAGGAGAAAAAGTGGTCTCCTGGTCCTCTCCGAAGGATGACTCGCATCTCCTCTCTTTAACCCCAACCAGAGATGAGAAACTGCTCGCATCAGAGGACTCAAACATGAAAGGAATTTGTATTACATCACCCAGCCCCTTTCCTGCCAACGCCTTACAACCCCAGAGCTTTGGCCGAACTATTCATCAGCAAGGTAATCGTTACTTCCCTTGAGAAGCTGTTTATAGGACTGAAGGAGCTTATTGTCAGGAAGTCTTCCCACGTATAGGAATTAGATGCACTCCTTAACTTCTTCTCATGCAACTTTTCTCCAGGCAGTTATTTTTTTCCTCTCTTCTTATTGAGTAACAGCAAGGCATGCATTGGTATGGAGCTCGCTGGAGGTGTTTATGAAAGGTATTCAAGGTTCTGTAAGGAAAGGATTCCCTGCCTTGTATTCAGAGAGGCTAGAAATGCAGCAGACATGAGGGAAAAGGGAAACAAATATACGGCCAGCGTGATGTGTTTGCAAGACTTGTGTCAACTGCAAGACACCATGCTTCCTGTACTATTTAAGGGGTTTGATGGTAGGAAATTAGCTAAACAGAAAGGAAAGGAGAGATTTGGGGGAATGTGGCCAATATAAGCACAGTGACTTGGTTCAGAGTGAAATTTCAGAAAGCAGGTTTATAACAAGCTCAGTTATTTAGTGGTGTATGCATTACAATTTTTTCTAATCCCAATTTCTGAATCTTCCCTGCAGTTTCTTAGGGATGTAGTCTGGGCTTGAGAAAACAAGGAACCACTTTGCACTTCAAGTGATCAACCAGGTGTCTTACCAAGACAGTTCTGGATTCAGGGGGGAAGTATTACTAGATTAGTTTCAGTGGATCTTATCTTTCCTCTTCCAACGCATCCCTGATTCTTTGAACTTTATTCTGTAACCACCTCCTCCTTCAATTTTTAGCTTAACACTCTGCTCTCTATTTTCCTTCTCAGATATCATGATTTACATTGCTTTTAACTTAACTCTCTCCACTCTATCAACACTTTTTTATCTTCTGAATGTGCTGAGTTATAAGCAGTGTTGGATGCAATCCGGTAAAGGATTTCTCAAACTCCTCCCCTCCTGCAGTGTTAAATGCCTTTCCATAACACATCTTAACTGTCCCACATCCTTCACAGCTTAGGTGCTAAACAGTAACCCCCCAGCAGTTATCCCACTATACACCCTTGAACCCCTCTGAGTGCAGGTGCCTCAGATACTTCCCATCTCCAGAACATGTTGGACAGTTTTGCCCAAACTGCCTTTCGCTAAAGTGAAGTTCGTTATTTTCTATGGGACATTGCAGTTAGGTCAGTAACAGAATATCCCTTCAGACCTGTCTAGTACAGAGTGGAAACATTTCACTGCTTGCCTGAAGAGAGGCAGTGGAAGCCAGGAAGCAGTAGATTTGGCAGTCTTAACCCTAATTCACCTCATTTTAAACATAAGGAAGATGTTTAGAACAGTTTCCCCTCATTAGCTTGGTCCCATCCCAGATTCTGGGTTGTTTGCTTTCAAGCAAAGAGGCACTCCTCAGAAGCACCAGGAACACCAAGCCTGGCCTTCTTCATTTTATATGGAGGACCTCAGACACTTCCTGAACTTTGTCCTGGCTACTCACTCAAGGAGTAAGGTGTTAAAACTTTATTTAAGGCCTTTCTAGAACCTCCCTCTGTCCCTCAGTTTATGCATTTGTATTAAATACACTATTCAAACCAAAAATGTAAGCAACAAACAAACCAAAAGCCCACGAACAACCCTCCTTTCTAGCTCCTGAATAACTTAACACTTCCACTGCCACAATCTCACCAGTTACCAAGACAGTTAGCACACACACTAGAGGGTTTATTTGCATGGTCAGTTACAAGGAGGAAAACAAATTAAAAACCAAAACCCTTTTCAGGAACACTACTTACAGACTTAAACTCTTGAGACAGGGAGTCTTTGTTCCAAGACCGACGAAGTAGGGCACTGGAGAGACTGTGGCTGGTGCTATCATGGTTCAAATAAAAACAAACAAGTGGCCAAACCGTTCTCCTCCAGAAGGTCACTTTTTATTTGTTTTACGACAAGAGCATCTCAGTCTGTTAATACTAAACCAAGAGATTTTTGTGGGTATCCTAATCCATACTGAACCACTCGGCTGCTAATCAAGTTCTGGCAATATCACCAAATTCATGCTTCGTCCACATGACCGAGAAGAGGAAGATCGGTGAAGGAGCCTCAGACCACACAGACAAGAGGACAGAGGCTTCCCCCTCTGAACTCTCTGCCGAGATCCCCGCTGCTCGCTGCAGAGACCACCAACGGGAACAGCAGTACCTCTGTGTGGCCAGCTCCAACAGGAAGCCCGGTGACCTGCTGTCCTGCCTCCCCACGGGAGCTCACGCACACCCTTCACATCTTAGGATGAAGGACTTCCTTGCTGAACTCCCCACATCAGGAGGGACTGGGCAAAGAAAACAAACGGGGGGAAAAAAAAGCAACAGGGGAGGCTTCCTGTTCTCACAGACTGCCACCACCGCTGTTCAGTTCAACCAGACCAGCTTGTGGTCCAGGGGAGGGGAAAGCACACAGCCGCTTGCTGCCTACGATGCCCCAACAGATAACTCCAAAGCAGCAAGTGAGTAAAGACCCAGGGGAAAAGGCTGACAATTGGAGAGGATTTAACAGCATTTCACCTTAAGCTTGAACTCAAACCGAGGGGACAGTGATAAAGCTGTTCCTAGCAGTTGCCATGGGCACCCACGCTACCTTGGGCTGCAGTCTCATCTACATATAACGAGAACAACAGGTCAGGCCTGGTGAGTGCTCAGATGGAAAACCAGCCACCGAAATTAAGCTGTTGAAGGAAGTGTCGCTTGTGATAGGTAATGATGTTTCCACCACATTAGTAATGAGCCAATGGCCCAGTTTGATTTAAGAATTGTACTCACGGAACTACAAGCTTTTAAAAGAGGCTTCAAACCAACATCCTAACCCGTTGTGATAGCTGAGGATCGCTTTCCATAACAGAAGAGGTATAATAGCTCTAACATCCTGACCCAGTTCTGGTACGTGCAATTACCTCCTGCTTCCATAAACTCTCTCTCCTCCTCTCTTCCCTTCAGTGGCAGCTAAACAAGGTGTTCTTGCTCATTTTGCTTCCTGTTGGGGAACAAAATCACTCTGTGCAGCAACCAACAGAAGTGCCAGTATTCAGCAGTCAAACAATTTCAGGCATCATGTCTAATACATCTGGACATGAAAAGCACTAGAGCAATATGACAGGCCTTGGCTATATATAAAATGAGCTGGCACAGTTAGCATGGAATAGCTTTCTGGAAGCAGAGTATCTATTCTTGATGACTTTGTCTATATGCAAGAGTCGTATCAGTATAGCTGTACCAGTCATTTTCCATGTTGAGACCAACTCATAGTACCTCAGAGCTGTTTGTCACAGCTTGGGAAATGAAGCAAGGAAGTCTTGGTTCACTGCATTTTAGGCAGGCACTTGTGTTACAAAAAAAGAAACACCATTTTGTTGGCAGGCCCAACAGAGGGATAAAGAACTGAATAGTCCCCAGAGAATAAGCTCTCCTCACTAAAAGACTAGAACCAAGTCTTTGGTTAACACTGTTACACTAACACTTCCCTTATTTTCCCTTTACTGAGGGCTTCGTTACTGCCATCAACCTAGCTCTGGGGAAAAGGAGGGGCATCCTGCCATTCCTGTATGTGCATTGAATATCCACAGAGCAAACCTTGAATTCTTGAAAACAGTCCCAGAGAACTCTCCAGCAATTTACATGGCTGTAATGTAGACCCAGAAGTGCAACACTTCAGCAACAGAAAGTCTTCTCTTTTAAGGCAAACATACACCGTAGTGATTTAGCACACGTGCTCCTCAGGCCCTATCACCACAAAAAGTCCAGTAAGCCAGCGCTCTGGCAGGGCAGGTGAGGAACGAGGGGGCTGCACAACAACCCAAAGCTCTGGGTCATCACAAAGTAATCACGCAACACCAGAATTAAGAGGAACACAGCCTTGATATGAACCCATTTCACTTGCCTCAACGCTGCTGCCCATGCGTGACGATGACAGAATGCTTAAATATTTGGGAAAGGATACAAAATAAACTTCGTACTGTAGACCTAAGCATTCCCAAATGGCCAAAGCGAGGACTCAGACCAATCACACACTTCCACTGGAAGGAAGAAAAACTACAATAATCTGGAACATCTGGGTATGATTTAACCACTAGAGGGTGTAAAAACAGCATAGTGAAAGGTTTGCAGCCAGCAATTAACGGCATTTAGAGCCTGAAGGATCGAAAAGGACATACAAACAAGTGAAGGAGTAGGATGCTATGCAAATTGAAAGAAAGAGCAAGTTGTATCCACAGAATTTCTAGCAGGACTACTGTGGTCACACGATGAAAAGCCCTAAAAATAAAGCTCTGCTTTGCTACTTCTGCTAAGGAAAACATTGTGGTAAAAAGCACAGTACAAGTATTTGCAATCAAGAACTGCAATGGGAAAGAGAAAGATACAGAGACTTATGCTCACCAGCTCAAATCCAGCTCCTAATCTGAGGAAATCTGAAACAATTGCTCCTGCATCTCTAAATTACTTTGTTGCAGGGTCAGGATCACTACACATGCTCCCACACCACTTCCTTCCTCCTTCCCCAGCACAGAAAGGCAGGTGATGGATCAGCCATTGCTGTCTCTCCCACACCAGCCCCAGTCTGTGGCAACAGTAGACTTCTTTCTCTGCTGCTGTCATGCTAGGGGCTCCCAATCAGATTAGCTAAAAGCTTTGAAACCTCATTAGTGAAAACCAGACCTGAATTTAAGCTGCTTCAGGACCAAAAATAAGACAGGACAAACACCACAGATCAAGATGTTACCAAGACCAGAAAAAAAACCCAACAGCCAAAAAAGATTTTTACAAGTACTTACTAAAATGAAAACACCAGAGTTAACTGAAGCTGTTTGTCCACTAAAAAATTTCCACAAAGCTATCTGCCATCTGAAACACATATGCACACTTGCTAATATACATTACTTTCTGTGCTCACCCATACAGAGCCCTCCGGGGCTGCGCAGGCTGTAATTCTCATTTCACGCCCCGGCTGCTGTACAGCTTCCCGTGCCCATCTCCGCTGATCTGGTGACCTGCCAGCAACAGCAGTTCTGGACTTTCAAATCAGAAGAGTTGTTAAGGGATGAGAAACAGGAAACTTGTGGAGCAGGACATACTGGTAGCCTCCAAAATGAAATACCCGAAGACACCCGGAAGCACCCCTAAATGGGTAAGTACAGTGAAGCGCAAAACAGGGGGCAGAGGGTGCCACCAGAATGGAAAAGCTGAAACCAGTTATGAACCGCTTTAAGGATCTGGGACTGACTCTGCCTCTCAAGCTAGCATACCTTACTCAGCCTGGATAGAGTAGGAACACAATTCTCACAGCATCCCAGCGTGTAATATTTATTTGTGCTAGTTAACAGTTTAATATATCCCAGTAGACATTCTGAATAATTTCCTCCTATATGGAAATTCATACACACGTTACAAGCACCAAAGATTCGAGCTCTTCAATTGCTGAGGCTGCACTATGCTGCGCTTCCTTCATAAAAACATCTCCCCTTAAGCTGTTGCTACATATACCCAGTCCTCATCAAGATACGATGAAAATCACTTTCTTTATATAGCGGTACCTGAGAGTATTAAAGAATTTGATTCTGGTTTTGTTATTTGCTCATTACTGAAATGTGCTGCATTATTGATTTTCGGTGCATATTAATTTCCTGCTACACTGGATCATACTCTGCTCTGCAGTAGCACTGCAGAACACTGAAAAAAACTTCATTCTAAGGGAGATTTAATGTGTGACGGTTGTATCTTACAACCCATTAAATTTCATTTGTTCCAAAGCATCTCCTCCTTCCATCGTGCAAATTCATCAACTGGGATTTCTCTGTCTTCTGCTAGGAGGCAAGAGAATGCTTACAGATGCAATGCACTGAACAGTATAATTTTTACTGCTGTAGGAGGAGAATATCCTGAATAAGAGGAAGGGGCAGGGGCCTGGCAGGACTCGAAAGGAAGGCAAGACAACTTCACAAATACTAGAAACAACCCAATAGGACACATCATTCCCTACTCCAAGAGCAAAGCAGACTCTCAGAAAAACTCAGTGTTGTTCTGCTCCCCAGATGCTAGAATTACAGCAATAAGTATAAAACAGGGCCAAGCATGCACTGGCACCGAACATCTACATTCATTAACACTGAGGAGATATAGTCGGAGCTTAGGACAGGGATTTTAAGTTACGATGTTTTTAAGAATAAAGAATTTCCTGAGCTGTTGGTAATGTGGATCATGTTTAACCCCTTCCCAGGCACATTGCCACATACAGCTGGAGGCCATAAAAAACATTCAATTTACCACATGTATCTCCACAAGCATTCCACAACAGAACAAAACAATTTCCACTCCATAACAAGACAGCCAGGAAGCTGTCGGACAAAACATCCATAAGTGTACAGAAACACATGCACACACATTTACTGCAATCAGGCTCTTACTTGATTGTCTCTTGCTGGGTATCCATGATAACCTGAAGTCAGAGGCTCGTTCTGCAAGACAAGAAAACAAAGAATGAGTGTAGTGGTTGCAGGGAATAAAACCCAAGGAATTATATGTCTGCCTTAACTCAGCCAAAAACAAGAACCTGCATGAAATGGGGGAAGAATGAGCTAAGATTAAAGTATTCTGCTAACTTCCTATTTTCCCTGTAAGCCACTATGCTTAAAATTCATTTTCAACTGCATATGCCAAATTGTGCAGAAGGAGAAGGAAAAAAAAAAGAAATCAAAGCCATAAAATAAGCATAAACTAACCCTACCTTACCCTCTGTAATTTCAGTTGTGTGTAATTCTTGTAATTTTCCAAAGAATTTTTATATGCAAACTTCATTTACCATCATGAAAACTGAACAAAAGAGAACATAAAATTACAGAAGCTACTGCCCACCTTGCCCACTCTTGAAGAAATGTTTCCCTAAACATTAGCCATTAAAGTGACAATTTTCTCCTTTTCAAAACTATACTAACAGTTTAACATGAACTTAAAAGGCAGTCAGTGTAACTTCAAACACCCCAGCAAGCCTGAGCAATACCCCACACACTCCCGACAGGAAATCAATCCTCTTAGATTTTTTTTTTCTTCCTTCACCCCAGAAGGGGCTCTAAGCCTACATGTTTTGTGTTATTGGCAGCCCCCTCACCCTGCTCCGCAGGAATATATGAACCTCCAACACTTTTGGAATTTCTCCATGAAATTCCCAGACTCGTCTCTATTTTAGCAGCGCAGTGGGGATTAATGTAACATACTCCACGACACTTCTGAAATGTTTTATTTCTTTTTCTTTATTTTCTGTTACTCTCCCTCCAACACCTCCTATTCGAAACGGGGAGAGGGCACACACACACGCCCCATGTGTGCATCTTTCTCTCTGGGTGGAGGATAAACTAAACTAGACAAAGCCTGTATCAATTCCACCCTGGTACCCCCGTGCATTCATGAGCAACTCCCAGCAGAATGCTAGCAACAGGAAAGGAGGCAGCCACCCTCCACAATCAGTTTTTAAGTCTGTTCCTACCTCTTTTTATGACTTGCAAGGAGGAACTCATAAGTCAGCCCTGCACTTTCTCCAGCAGCTCTTGGGGAAGGGTGGGGAGAGAGAGGCCCAAGGGGAAGACCCTGACAAAACATGGCAAAACAATCCCAAATTGTCAAAAGCAAAGATATTCTAGGCATGAAGCTGACAGAGATGTATGATCGCTGTCAGGAAGTTTTTGTTGAGATGTTTTGGGTTCTGTGGTGTGATATTTGGGTTAAACAGGCCAGCTCCTACCAGAGAGAGGTCTTCTGCCCTACACAGAGCATTTGGTTGCTGGCACAATTTCACAGTTTACACAACAGCACTTTAACACAACTTCTGCTAAAAAGGAAGGCGCTAATATTTCAATACTGGGACTAGCAATCCTATTTTAAGTTTGTATTTGTCCTCCCCCTCTTCCTCTTTACCTTAAACCTGCCCAAGGGATTCTCCATGGAAACTTGCCAGGAAACACCCAGCCTCTCCTAAGGCTCTCACACTAAAGCTACCGTAGCAGGCACAGTATGAGAGCTTCAAGGACAACAAAACTTCTGGCAGCCAGTTTTTGGGGATTAACTGTAATTAATTACGTTGACGACCCTGTGAGTACATTCTTCTCAAATACTAATAGCCAACAAGCAGGTAAAGCACAAAACTCCACAAATAATACAGAAACAGAAGGAAAGACACAGAAGTTAGAAGAAGCAAGTGCAAACTGACAGCTACAGCACCACCCAAAGCTTTTGGGTTTTAACTGTGAACTTAATTAAAAACCAAGCAACACCACAATGAAAACACACGGCTAGTACTTTTGTCCCCCAATGTAAGTACACATTATAAGAAAGTACTGTGATTGTTTCTCCTACACTACAGTTTACCAACTGTCCTGGTTTTGGCTGGGATAGAGTTAATTTTCTTTCTAGTAGCTGGTATGGTGTTATGTTTTGGTTTTAGTATGAGAACAATGTTGATAACACACCGATGTTTTCAGTTGTTGCTAAGTAGTGTTTAGACTAAGTCAAGGATTTTTCAGCTTCTCATGCCCAGCCAGCAAGAAGGCTGGAGGGGCACAAGAAGTTGGGAGGGACACAGAGCAGCTGACTCAAACTGGCCAAAGAGGTATTCCATACCATGTGATATCATGTCCAGTATATAAACTGGGGGGAGTTGGCCGGGGTGGGGGGAATCACTGCTCAGGAACTACCTGAGCATCAGTCGGCAAGTGGTGAGCAATTACAAACTAAGTGATGCACAATGCATGTTCCACTTCTTTTATTATTATCATTTTTTTTATTATTGTCATTATTTTCTTCCTTTCTGTTCTATTAAACTGTCTTTATCTCAACCCATGAGTTTTACTTTTTTCTTCCTCCAATTCTCTCCCTCATCCCACAGGGTGAGGGGGGGGAAGTGAGTAAGTGGCTGCATGGTGCTTAGTTGCTGGCTGGGGTTAAACTTACATACAAGTGCCATAAATGTCCACCTTGTATCAGAAAATAACGGTCTTCTCTTGAAAGACCATTCCAGGTACGCTTTTAACAGTACTTGTACACACACCTGCGAGGTCAGTACCTCAAACATGCTTATGTGCCAGTCTCTCTCAAGACCTTGGAAACCAGAAAGATTTCCACACAGAGAACAAGGGATAAATGGAGAAGTTGCCCCTACAGATACTAAAGATATGGGCAGTGAACGCAACCAGAAAGTTATAAAGAAGAAAGGAAAAAGAAATCATTATTTTGAGGATGATATTCTTCACAGCGGGGACTAAGAAAAGGGACTATCACAAGGCTGTGGCAGAAAAGAGACAAAACCAAACTTTGTGGGGTTTTCCTGAAGTCAAAGGACCTGGATGCCCAGAAACCACCTCTAGACACAGAACGGTTTCTTAAGTAGAAGCAAATCATAAAAGTGTGAAAAGGAAGAGAAAGACAATTACACAGATCAAGGGCAGTCCACAGTACATAGGAGGTCAGAAAGAAACATGAAATATTGAGTGGAAGAAAAAAAAAAAAGAAAAAAACAAAAAAAACAAAACCACAGCCAGCAATCTCCACTTTGTTTTTTGGAAGACAAACCCCACAAATCATAGACTAAAAATGTTTGAGGGATATGGTTGCATCAGAAGGTAAAAGAAGAGGTGAAAGAAGGTTACATTAGGAAAGTGAAAGTTTGGAGAAAGCAGAGGTTAGAAAGAGGGTAGCAGCTGGAGCATTAAGGTCACAAAAAGGCCAAAGATATCTCTGCTTTCATACAGCAATGCTACCACCAAGTACTGAACTCTTTGGAAAATCCCCGCTGTGCGTATCATTGCTCTAATTGAACTTAACTCTCCCAGAGAAGGCAGGAAGCGCCTAGGGAAACCATCTCCCGCCAATAATCTCCAGTGCTGCCAATTTTACAGGTCACTAATAGTGAATCCGGGGCCTGCTGCATGATTATTCCATATGGAGTTTGCTTTTGTTGAAAACTAAACAGAGCAAGAAGTGAAAGCGTTAAACTCCTGCAACTGGAACAGGACAGTCCAACAACATCCAGACAGAAAACCCCATTAGTTAGCGGAGGATCTAAGGCAGCAGAGGCTGGCGATACAGCTCAATCTCCTCCTCTGCCTGCACATACACAAAACTAATCTCACAAAGTGGAAGCAAAAAGAGAGAGAGGGAAGGTTTGACACCGATAAATACCCTGCCCACAAACACAGACAGACCCTGCCTCCTAGCAGCAGCCTGGTGGGAGAGGGAATCCCCAGATAACTCCATCTCTCTTCCTGCTCCCTCCTGCCAATTACATTTTTCTTTTGATACCAACATGCAACCAGACATGCGTAAAGAAATTGAGTTGGGCAGTGCTAGCCTGCAAAATCAAATCAAACTGACACTGGGATGTTTCATTACTTTGTTTACCACTGAAAGGCATTTCTCAGGTACTTGCGATTTGCTTTGGGGTGGGGAGAAAAAAAACCTAGAAGCTAATACAGCACATCAGCTTTCTGCAACACATACTGTGATTTTATTCAAACCGTATTGACGATCTTGCGCATGGGCTTCCATACTTCTATAGGATGTGTGAGCATTGTGGTTGTACCCCAGTAATAGCCTCTGTGCCGGCCAACTGGATTTAACAAGACTAAAGACCTGAAACTCAGTCAAACCCACTAAGCTTTTAACCCACTCCCCCCTTTACTTCAAATTTTCCCCTTCTTTAATTTCCCAGCCTTACTAATACACGTTCTTTTCCACTGGCATTTGCAATAGTAAGGTCTGCCGCAAACTGCAAGCCACAGGTCCCACCTCAGGTCACAAGGTAAACACAGTACAGCCATTTGCAGATGACTGAAAAGCAAAGGAGATAGATACTCCTGCACTAGCAGAACAGCCAGGCTTTGGGGTTGTCGGGTTTTTTGTCACCTCTCAACCTGGTAAATTTAAAAAAGTTGCTGAATTGGACACATCTTGAAAACAGGAGGAATTGTCAATAAACCAGAACACCAGTAAGAAGAAGTGATCAGCTCTGCAGGTGCTATTAATTTATGAAAGGCCACAGAGGACTGGAGTAGAGTCAGTCCTCTGGAGGAAGTGTCACAGCTGTAACACATAATGGAAGGTCTTAAAATCCTCTTACCCTTTTCTTAAAAATAAAACTAAATTTTAGCTTAAAGAGGCAATAATTCTCTTTGACCTAACTTGACCCCAGAACAAATTAATTTTACATTATGGACTCGCCATTTTGCCAGACACAACAATTAGTGAGGCCTGATTAGCAATGGTTTCTTGACAGCCAAACTAAACCTAAAACCCGCAGATTAAAACTCTGCTGGTAGGAACTCTTAGCTTAGTGAGTTCATCCATATTTCCCCTGCCGGAGAATCAATTCCTGCTGAATCAAAGCTTCAATCTGAAGCGTCATGTCCTTTCAGTTGCAAAGATAACCTCAGAAACATGACCAAGCAATCTCTTCCCTGGATCTGCGGCGTGCCTGCTTTCCTGACAACGCTGGGAAAAGTGGAGTGAAGTTAAAGCAAATCTTTCGAGTTTCACAACCGCCTCCTGGGTTCTGAGCAACAGCAGTAAAAACAACACGAGAACAGCTCATCTGCCTCTGCTTCAGTTGCCCCCGAGAGTTACCAGCGGCGCAGCAGCCTGGTGGCTTGGACTGAAGTGGCACGGGAGAGCCCCAGCTCCGGAAAGCCAGAAACCCCTGGACTACACAGAGCAATGAAATACAGGCAACAAGAAATTACTTGTTGCTCCCAAAAGCAAAACGGGATTTTGAAGTGGGGAGATAGCACAAGCTACACATTTATCAGACACTTGTGCTAGACAAACAGAAGCCACTTTTCTAGGACACAGAGTAAGATGTTTACCCAAAAAAAGGCTGAAAACACTGCCAACTAAGCTATTGATCTGAAAGTGAAAGTTGCAAAAAAGTAAAGCTCACGAGCCAGGCAGAAATCCCAGCGCTGTTCACCACAGCCCAGTTGTTTCACCATCAAAAAGATGCTTTACATCTTGCATAGCAGGAAAGACAGAAACCCTGTGCGGGGGGGGGGGGGGGGAGGGGAGTTGA
>NW_010972537.1:2447789-2478901 GCF_000737465.1 Haliaeetus leucocephalus
AACCGGGGGGGGGGGGGGGGGGGGGGGAGGTGTCTTGAAAAAGGCTTTTTAGTGCTTTACTGTGGCAGAGCATTAGTAAAACTGTAAATGCCTTGACCTTCTTATCAGCTACCAAGAAAATAGGTAATTCTTCATTAGACCCTTACTTGCACAAATTATTGCATATAGACAAAAAGGAAATATCCATTTCTTTGTCCAAGTGCATCTGATGCATTCAGTCTGCTTTCTCAATTGTGTGTGCCATCTCCCTACCCCAAACTGTCTGTGGATAAAATTAATGGGAAAAGCAGCATCTAAGGTTGAATTACCAATTATTAATGAAAAACTGAACTAAAGTAGTTTTTAAATGGATCTTAATGTCACCCTTCTCCCTTGATACTTACCCTAATTTGATATATAGCTCTTGCTAATCACTCTGCAGTTCCAATAACTGCATCTATAGCGTGGGACGTTTCCCTTCAGCTGTCTTCACTTTCAATTAAACTTGCTCCCCGGCTTTGGCCAGTTTCCAGACGTGCAGACGTCATCTAGCAAAGGACTTCCATTTATTTGCTTCCTTGCTAGTGTCCTGACATCAACGACCTGCATGATTTTCTGGACGCAAGTAGCAGGACTTAAATTTTACTCCTTACCCGTGCTTTTTTTTTTAAGTATATTTGGGGACGAAAAGCCCACGATTTCGATAAAAGCCACCACACCAAGTACGCTGCACATCACTGCCCTTGACGACTGGGAAGACGCACGCCAGCTAACATGGCCCTGGCTTCCCACGCCCGCCCGAATTACCGAGGCCGCTTCTTGAGGGACAGAAAAACCACAAGTGCCGCCGCCAGTGCAGAGCTCCGGCCGCAGGAGGCCCGATGCCAGCGGCTGCCCCCGCGGGAGCAGGGAAGCGCCCACAGGCTCCCCACTCCGGGACGGAAGCTGGGATGGAGGCCCATCCGGCCCCTCTTCCTTCCTGGAATTCTGGCCCCGTTGCCACAGCGACGGTGGCCTCCGGCCTGGCCCCCCACGCACTCCGCTCCAGGTTTCCCCTTCTCCTAAAAATATCGTGTTTTCAGCAGGACGTTGGACGCGTGGGATGGGGAGAGCTCCCGTGCCAGGCCCTCAACCCCCTCGCAGGGCTCCGGATCCCCCGGTGGGGATGGCTGATGGCGTTCCCCACCTCCGGCCTCTCACCCGCTCCGGACCCCCAGCAGAAGGGGGTCCCCGTCCTGGTTGCCTGCTCCGGCCTCAGGGTTTTGCAAGCCCACGGCTCTCCAAAGCCGGACACCCACCTCTGCAGCGGGGACACGGCACCCCGCAGCCCCCGGCAGGCCGTAACCCACCGCGGGGCCTGCAGGCCCCTCTCGGCCATCATTAACGGGCAGGGCCCCAGCCGGAGGGAGGCCAGGCTGGCCAGAGGCTCCCCGGGCGGGAAGCCCAGTGACACAGTAAAGACGAGAAAGGAAGGTGATGTCAGATTAATAAAAATAGCCTTCTGCCCCGACCAGAGTTTGAATAGTTTGGAGCAATTAGCTGGGCAAGCCCACGAGGTGGGCAGCAAGACAGAACAGGGCCACTTTGGGGGAGGCTGCGTCCCTGTCCAACGCCCAAACGCATCGGTGCAATTTTCTGTATTTGAAATACATATTTTCTTAACTCCAACCTCCTGGCGCTTCTGTTCTGCGAAACCCCATCTACACTACAGGAACCGTAACTGGCTGGTATAGCACAAGCCGCAGAACAGAATACACACAAATACGCATCTGACCAAACCACATAGGAAGATGGTATTTAAACTTTCAGGTCTGTTTAAAAAAATTCAGTATACAACAAGTTTACAAATGCACACTCAGGTTTTAAGCTGACAGTGTCCGTATGAAGTTACAATATGGATGTCTAATTTTGCAAAGATAAGGGGGTCTTTCATACACAGAAAGCACTTCCACAGCTAAAATGGAAGAGCTAAAATTGAAGTATTTTACAGAGATTCTTTACAACAATGCAGATTCTTCCCTGAGTTTGGGTTTTTTTTCCCTTTGTTTTTAAAATAATGGCAGTAGCTTTCTGGAGGTCAGAAGCAGCTTTCCACCAACTGGGTTTTTCATTTTCCAGATCAGCCAAGGGGTGTTTTGAGCTTCTCAAAGAGATGAGGTTTCATTAATTCAGTGTAATTTAAATGTGCAAAATACACACTTTTTTTGGACTACATATGGCAGCATCCTCATACTGCTCCAGGCATAAAGGAAATACAGCCTGTCTCTGCTGGTCCATGACCTACGTTGGCAACAATAGATCCAGTGCGAGTTAAAGCCCCTGGGAATACTGTGCACAGCGTGACGTCTATGATCCAGCAAATACAAGGACACTCTGCATGCACAGAAGTCAATAGCACAGAATATTGATTTCCCTGCTTTTTTACTAGGCAGAAGCATTTTAAAATGGCAGCTCATCTTCACTTCCATTCTTACTCAACAGGAACAGGACAGGGCTCATAACAAGGCTTTAAAATCCAGCACTGGGGGCACCTTTGGATGCCATAATTGTCACATGGGGCTGAAGAAGCATTTCACACATAATTCATGCTAAGCCACTCATTACAGGGCAACATGCTCACGGCATGAAAATCCAGCTTGCTCAAACATGACGGCTACAAGCTTTCGCAGGGTAAAGAAGACTACAGAGTTTTGCCTTAGTAGACAGCTTCATTGCTTCTGCTTTCTCAGAAAACAGGATGGAGAATATGGGAGAGAACAGGATGAGGGAGATGATAGACCTCAGATCCAGAAGGGAAGTCAGTTGATCACAAGCTTCTTGGCTGATTTTACAGATATTCAGAGGCTGTTGCTCAAAGGCTAAAAGGAAAGAAGAGTACTCCTACTTCCCAGAATAAAATTATAGTTGTTACATTACCTGCAGAAGAGAAGGCTGAAACTAATTTGTTGGTTGGGTGTGAAGAGGCTGTGATATAAAATTAAACCTGCCTTGCTTTTGGGGAAATTGGCACGAAAAAGAGATAGAGGCACAACAGCACATGACTCAGATGAAATCATGCTGTATACCAAGTGCTGCAGGCAAATAGGTACAAGAGAAATTTTCTGTGCCCTGGACATGCTGGCCTGATTGCATAAGCTGCCCTAGATAGTTACAGAAATTATTTTCCCAGGTTTGCACTACAAGACAGCTTCCCTTTCCCCAAAGACATAATTTCTTCGAGCAGTCTAGCCAAACGCAGTTTCATCTCCAGGGCACTCCAAGTGCCCACAGCCAGCCTGAGAAAGGAGGAAAGCGAGGCGGGCAGGCTGATGGGCCAGAGCTGTAATGGCAAGGGGTTAAAAAGCCCAGAGGAGGGAGAAAGCCCAGGGCTTAGGGCACAGGGTGAAGAAAAAGCAGGCTTCAGGAGTGCCTCGGCAGCCAGGGCTGTTTCTGATTAAGCCTGCAGGATTGTGGAGCTGCACAGGAAGCGCCAGGGGGGCTGGGGGTCTCGGCTGCCGCCATCCCAAACACACTAGAAATCTTTGTGTTCCAGCAGCACCATCTGGAAACAGTTAGAGAGAAACAACTCCCAGGCCTTCCCTCCCAAAATTAAAAAAAAAATAAAATAAAATAAAATAAATCCACTCTTAAGACCATTAAGCCTGGCCTCTTCATCCCCCTCCTGGAAAGCTCCTCTCCCTGCAACAGCAGGGAACAAAAGGGCATCTATAAAGGGGAACAAACCCCCTCGAGTGCTGCGAGGGCAACTTGCACAGCGTGGCAGCTCCCTCTGCTCACAAGGGGCATCCCAAAGTGGCTTCACAAGGGACAGAAAAAGGCCAAACCCTCTGTCTCCTGGGCAGCACACTGCTGCAGAAGCAGCCCTCGTGAAAGAGCATCCAGGGCACTAATCTCACCTCGTAAGATGAACATAGAGAAAACACAGCAAGTCATTCCACAGCTAGAGTATCGCCAAATGGGAGCCACGCATGTTGAGGGCTCATCCTGAATTTTGGCCCCTTGGAAGCTCTCATTTCTGTGTCATAAATTAGCGCATGGATGTGAGCAAACCCACTCCAGCAGAGATGAGTATTCCAGACACATGCAAGAGATTTAATTCTGTTCTTAAAGAGGACGGAAAGACCACAATGCGAAGCACATAATCGTGGTGATGCTCCCCTGCTGCCTTGGAGGTACGAAGAATCAAAAGCGCGACAGAGACTGATCCAGCCATTTCCAACTCCCAAAGGGTTCCTTCCAGTAAGGACTGGGACAGCCCATTAGTGCCTCAGTACATGTTCCGGAGACAAAGAGGGTGTCTGTCTCCAAAATGCCATTCGCCAGTATTTTAAAAGGGAAAAGGAGAGGTCACGACTGTTGAATTTTACCAGAATAAATCCCCATGTAACAGTTTATTAGAGAGGTACTCCCCTTGCAAGGGTTGCTATCTCCACAATGACGTAAAGCCTGCAGGACTTTTACCCTTCCCTCCTTGCCTTTACCTTTATTCACCTCTCCCCCACACATCAGTATTTTTCAGGGTTTTTCTTCTAATTAGGCAGCCAAGTGCTACACACTTGCCTATAAAAATGTAGAAACATATCAAAACAAAATCAAAGCTAACCTTTCCACATCCCAATTAAGCAATTACATATGAAAAGTAACATGAGCGATTCCTGCTATGTAACACAATGCCATTCCACTACAGAAAACACCCCTTTGCTTTTCTCCTTACTTCCACCCTGTAACTGAGTGCCATCTCTTTACAGGCCACAGACAGTCTGGATAGGATGTGGCCACATGCCAAGGCCCTCTATAACCGGAGTGCAATTCAAAAAAATTTTAAAAAGCCTTAAAATAACAGGTTTTCTCAGCCATTAACCAAAGACTCCTTGGAATCCACTTCTGTTATACAAACCTCCTCACTGCTGCTGCAAAGCTAACTATTGCTAAACATGACTGCCCCAAGATGCCAGCATGGTAGCTGTGGTCGCACCTCTCGACTGAGTATATAAAAAGAGAGAAATCCTGCCTAAGCTACCAGAAATACCCACCCTAGACAAACTGTCCAGTACGGCAGGCTATAGCAGATGCCCCAACCTAGCCAAATAACTTATGCTGGAGGAATGAAGCATCCCCGTGCAGGCAATGGTCACAGCTAGAAAAGGGTTAAAACAGGGAGCAAGCGAGCACTAATCAAAGAATCTCCTTCCCTCCCAAAGGAGGGACACCTCCTCTAAGGAACAGTTTTGAGAAGAGTTTCAGTACATGCTTTGTTTCAAAATTTTAAGAGAAAGGAAGAAAGACCTGCCCTTCATTTGGAAGGCTGCATCCAAAAAGTCAGGAGAGTGCTATGCAAAGAGAGGAAGATTCAAAACAAAACACCACCCAACCCAGCTATAGGGACAAAACAGGCATTTACAGTAAGTTACTGTTTCCATTTCATTGCACACAGAAGCAAGGCAAGTCACTCTGAAGGCGTTTCTAAGAAGGATTGTGTTACTGTGGAGAGCAAAATTATCCAGCGAGGTATCCGTAAGTCGTCTGAATTCTCCAGTTTGGCCCAGATGGAAGTGCTAGCCTTGCTTATAAGGGAAAAGCTGCTGCTGCTGCCGCCTGCATTCTACGCAGAAGGGCCAAGAACTTTATGTATTAATGGAAAAATGAAGTAAGAGACTGCCAGCAGTCTCAGGCATTGGATATTCTTATACTATTGTACATCCCGTGTTTAAATATGGCCATCAACCACAAAAATAAGATTGCAATTAAACAGCAAGAGGTCATACGAACAAATCAGACCTGTGAAAGCTCAAGACAGGTGCCAGAGATCTTTGCGGTGACTGCAGCATTAAAGCACCAGGCTGCCGCACCCCGGGCACCTCGAAGGCTGCAAGGCCTGGGTCTGCTGAACAGGCAGGAGATAGACACAGTTCTTGCCTGCAGCATCCCACAAGCCTGCAATGCATTTCTCTCTTTTTACCAGCTTTAGGTTTAGTTAAAGCCCAGGAAGTCCTCAGAAACAGCACACAACCTCCTTACAGAGCCTCAGTTCCACCCCATTGTCTTTACAGATAGTCTGAAGCCACTGGAAAATGACCCACAACCCCCCCAGGAGGTCTCAAAACCCCCAGATTGCACAATCCTGCCAGCACCACACAAAAGCACCCTCCTTCCACCCCCTCCCTTCCCTGCCTGCAAGACAATGTAATAAAAAAGCCACTCTACCAGCAGTGGAACTAACCGAAACTAGTTCCTTGCAGATTTGTACCCTCTGCCCCCCCCGGCTGCTTCCCGTCCCAGCCTCCCGCAGCTATAACCACAGCCCCCCTTGCCGTGTCCCCTGCCATGGTCCTGCCGGGCAGAAGGGAGCACACACCATGGCATGGCCAAACCGATCCATCCACCTGCTCCATATGGAGCGCATAATCCACAAGTCCGGACCACCTTGCCCTTCACGGGGCACTTGTCTGTGCATCTCTGCCTGCCCCCACACCATCAACATTTTTCACGAAGCTTTTAGGAAGGCAATAGCATTACAATTCTACCAACTTTTAAATGCGATTGAAACTACCACTTGGTTTGTAAGTGTGCACATATGGGAAGGGATTGTCACAGCACATTCACCTAATGCTTGTTTCCGTCACAATTTAGTCTGAAAACCTCTTCTGTGTGCAATCCCTGGAGACTTCTTTGCATCAAGAAGTTACGTTTCCCTCCCTGAGCCTACAACAGATGAAATGCAGAACAGAAGAGATCTAAAAACACTCAGCTCCTGAAATTACAGCATCCTGTATCTTCCTATGCGGCACATTCATATGAAGGAAACAAAAAAGGGAGCCACCCTCCCACTGAATGCATAAACATCTTAAATTAGGTACAGAGAAACTGGCAGTATAGCAAACCCCTGAACTGGAGCACTGTGGCAAACAGCAGACGAGAGGGCCAGTCAAAGCTTCAAACCATGCCAAAGAACCACTTGCCTTTTTTTTTTTCTCTCAAGGTTTCTTTGTAAATACAGCCAACATTTTATTCAAAGCTCTAGACAGTTGCAGCTCTATAAATTCAGTTCTACTTGCTCCTTCCTTCTGCACACTTGGTAACAACTGCTCGGCCCAAGTATAAAGAGATTAAAACTCAACTCCCTTGAGCTACAAAGTGATACAAACCTTCCAAGAGCATGGTTTTTACAGTCAGATTAAGTCAACCTCAAAAAAAAAAATCACACTACCAACAAAGTGAATCACCCTGATTTTTCCATTCCTGCTCCCAAATCTGCAACCCTACCTCATCTCTTGCATGCACAGTAGGGATCACAGAAGAACACGGCAAGTCAGATCAGCTTGCTGATCCTCCTGAAAACTAATCCCTCAAAAAGGAGAAGGATTAGCTTCATGAACAAAGGTGGTCACTACAGGCCACGTAATCTCTAACACCTGTACATGGGAGGGTGTAGGACCACATGGTTGGCATCAGGGAGAAGGCAGGGCTCCTCTTTCAAGGAAAGCATAGTTTTAGATCAGCTTAAACCAGTGATGAAACTGCAACAACGTGAGCTTTGCTGACAAGTCTCCTTAGAAACTACCAATCCTTGACCTCCATGCATTTCAGAGCCTTTTACACAGGCATCTCAAACACTGCTTTAAGATTCAGAGTTTTTACTCCCTTGAAGAATTGATCAAAAGAAACATCAAGCAGTCATCTGAGGCAGCAGAAGAAAGTCTTATTTCTGATCACATTTCACGGCTTCCCTTCCTCATGCCAAAACGTCTCCACTACTGTATGGCCTAACCAGATATGCGTGATGTTTGCTCATTCTTTTCTCCTTTCTTCACCCTTCGGAAGCAGGGAGCAACTCAAGTCTGCTGCTGCTCTACCAAAGACTGGAGCTGCTTAAGTGAGCTTGCATGAGCAAAGGGATGCTCTGCAGATAGTAGCCATGGGTATCCAAAACGAAGCTGTCATGCTTTGTCTGTTAATTATTTACAGAGTTGTGAGAATCCAGGAGGGAAAAGGCATTTTTATCGACTAAATTTACCCACACTTAGTAGCTAGTTTTCAGATCAGTAATTGGGGAGGACCTATAAAAACAGATGCTAACTTTTTTTCCCCACTGAATCTGCAAAAACACACACAGACCCCTTCTGTTTTCAGTGCTTTGGATCTGTGACCTCCATGACTTTCAGACAAAAAGCACTGCACTTTGCTACAGGCCCATATACCACTGTCACAAAGAGATGCCAAAGATTTGGCAAGACCAGCTGCAGAAGTATTGGCTGACACTGATTCTGGGGAGGATGTTGATGGTAGGATGAGGCACGTAGAAGATGCCACTATTAAGCATTCTAAAAGTACGCATCCTCTGACATCAGTGCTATTGATATTTTAGAAATGTTCCTGCTTCTCAGCCTGATGCTACAGCCTTCAACAACAAGATCTGCACACATCCAAGAGATGCACACATTCAAGAGCTGAGAGACTCTACCCCAGCTTAGAATATGACCTGGCTTCAATGATTAATGCTTTCATTACCTCTCAGCTGGACTACAGCATGGTGACAATGGCAGCACAAGACGTCAGCTTTTAGGAAACTCCAAATCACACAGAAACTGGAGCTGATAATTTCATGCCTTGAACCACTGCAGTTCTCTATACAAATGGCTAAGCAGATCTCAGGGTGAACATTTACACAGGTCATACTGCAAAACACACTACTCTTGAAGCCAAGGAGCATTGCAAACTTCATCACTTTCCAGGAGTGGTAGCCACATGCTTAATTCAAATCCTCTCCCCCCAAAAAAACCCAAAAAACCCCAAACAACAACAAAACAACCCTAAACCTTTCTTTTACATTAAAAAAGTAAACAGAAGGCTTCAAAAACTAATCTTGAAGGAGCATATATTGCTCTTCCTAAAGAGGATAGGAAACAACAAACATCATCTCATTACATTCGGCACATTGCTTAATGCATTATAAGAAAGCACCCAAACTATGACTGCAGAAGTTAACATTGTGTGTATATAAAATATACATTTGTGCATATTTATTACACATATCTATGTATGAACTTGACCAAAACTGAAACATAATAGACCCCTAAACTTTCTAGGCCACAGCCAACACCAGTGGGGATTTTGCAGCACTAAAACTGTCTCAGAAAGGAAGGCAGGCCTAGGAAAGTTGCTGGATTTTCAGTGCAACTTCCTACTGCCAAAAATCAAGTCTTGAGGCACCAACATTACCACCTGCAGTGTATAAATGTTTGTGTCAAAATGAAGCTTGTAATCCTCCTGGGTGAAAAAACGAACCTCCCAAATCCCATCCCATATGAAGACAGCATTGCATCACTCAGAGTCTATTGAAAGATAGTGCTGGTGCCTGGAGGATTACTTGCAGCTTTAAAGCAGCAGCAGAAAAAGAAAAAAAAATTAAAAGATGCTGGAATTTCACACAGATGCTGCTGCTGCATGGGAAAGCTGTTATCAGCCGCAAAGAAAGGCACTGTACAGATTCAAGACAGAAGGGCTGAACACATGCAAATCACAGATTGAATGAGATTGCTTCTCTCCCCTACTGCTCTTCAATCAGATCAGGAGGATGAGGGAAAGAGCTGGAAATCTGCTCCCTTCTGGAAACAGTCAAAAATCCCCTGGGGGAAGAAAAAAAGAGGGAAGGAAGAACAACAAGTTTTCCCTTTCTCCTACTGCCATTACTAAAGCCAAAAGGGGTATAAATGAGAAGCTCCAAAATTTAAAATCTCTACTACACAAAGATAACATAAAAGCATATGGCCCCAAACTCTGGCAATGCCAGTTCTAGCTCTCTCTTGCATCCTAGAAGCCACGTATTACAATAAGGCTTAGCTTCTCAACTGACTACATGTAGGCCTTGTCATTCATGAGTCCCAGTCCATCAGCTTTTGTATTTACTTCTGGAAGGGCTGAATGCTTTTGCCCACAGCAAAAACACATTTGCAAGCCCTACGTGCTAATGGGGGAATGCAGCCCCAGACTTTCTCCCAGTTACTGCATGAACACCATTGCAGGCTTCACACCTTTGCAACTTGTTGTCTCCCTTTCACTCATCCAACTTTAAAAGCAATAGGAGGAAGCTTGTTTCAGACATTTCCCTACCCTCTGTTGACAGGGAATACTATACCTCTCTCCATTCCTGCCTGTATGGAGGACAAAACAGGTGACTTCACCCTCTGTTCCCTTCCTTCTAGCCTTTTTGATTCAATAACCAGTCAATGCTCATGGACACATGCAATGACCTAGGCTTTCCTGCAGTTTGTTTTTCTTCTCTCCGTTGAATCACTTCAAGTCCCCTCTGCTGCTTGCTGCAGAGAAGCCACAGCAAGCAATATTGCAGCCATCACTTCAGAAGTAACGGCATACTCCGCTGCTACAGGCATCAGAGTCAAAGGGGGGAAGAGAAGGACAGCACATCGTTCCCCCCAGGTTGCCCATCACAGCCACACACCGCAAACTGAGGCGAGCGGGACAAGCAGCGACTCTGAAAGACTTTGCCTTTGGCCGAGGGGATGACGTTCAGCAGGAAAAGCTTTCCACTGGCCAGCAGAAAGGTGCACCCCTCCAGCACCCAGTATTTGCACTGCCGTGAAAGGACTGGGTTCCTCTCTAGAAGGGAGCTCTGTTTTCTCCAGCATCTGTCAGACCCTAGGGATCCCTTAGTACTTTATCAAACACTAAAATCCCAGAGGGCTGTAAACAGCACAGGATTTCTAAAAAAAAAAAAAAGCCAGCCCCTGCCACTTTGTACTCAGTCATTTACATATCACCTCTACTACAGAAATCAGGTTTTGAGGGAAATTATTGGTCGTAATTCTGATTATTACCCCTATTTTGCTTGTCAGATACACTAATTCTTAAGTACCAACATAACTACTAAACAAAAATTCAATCCAACGTCAAGGCTGATTTATTCATCTAAATCACCAGAAGGAGATTCCGGACAAAGAGGACGAGACAAAGAAAGGGCTGATTTACATGATCCAATTAGAGGTGAAAAAACACTCCTCTGTGCAGCCAGGAGGAGGACCTGAAACTCCATCCGACCCCATCAACTGGGACCAGAGAGCACTCTGGTCAAAGGAAGCTTCCCCAGGGACCAGCCACCTGCTGTAATTGCTTAAAAAAAGAAAGTATAGAGAAACAAAGCAGAGGATCAGCACAATGAAGATGGTACCAAACATACATCCAGAAGTTCTTGCAGAGAGAAGTGATAATCTCCTCCAAAAGTACAAAACGTGCCTTCGGCAGCTTTTATGAGTTGTGATAATGTGAACAGTAGAGATTGGTGTTAGTAAGACTAACATCATAGGCAAATGGGAAATGGTTTCCATTAGAACAATAAAGGAAACATTTCCCCTCAGAAAACGCAAAACGTGATTGCTTTTTAGCACAACCACCCCTGAAAACTTGGGATGAGGGAAAGAAGAAAACCTCAAATTGTGTGTAAAAAATAAGGACGCAGTTTGCAGAGAAATCCACGCCACAAAGATGAAATACAGACACGATACAATACCAGATACTGCATACAGAGAGATGGTAGGAAAAGATTAGGACCCAGGAGCCCGGGCAGACTTCAGCACGTCTGCAAGGCAGAGACAGATATAAACACAGGCAAACCTGCCAACAACCCTTCGAGCAGCGCAAGGGCCAGCACCCACCTACACCACGGACAGAAAGACCGCAGGGCAACCCAGTCCCACCGACCTGTGGCTACAAAACTCCAGGGCGAGCCTGGCACAAGCGGTCACCCCCCCCCCCTTCTCCGGCCCCGCTCCCCCGAACACACACGGCGCGGGGTGACCCCGGGCCAGGCGCAGCAATGAATTCGTCACCGGGTGCTGGCAGGGTGCCCCGACACACGGGGAATTCAATAGGAACAGCAGGCCGAGGAGGAGTGAATAATTCAGGCACTCCGCTCGCTTACACCGCGTCGAGGAAAGACGAAGCCAGCTTGCATCGCTCTTCGGCCGCCCCGTGCGCTTACGTTTGGGGTCGAAAAGGGAAGCCGGTGCGTTGAGCGGCACACGGGTGGGCAAGCCCTGCAGCACTGCCCAGGAAAGCTGCCAGCTCACCGAACCGTGCCACGCTGGCAGGAGCTGGCGAGCCCTGCCTGCCCTTGCCACCAGCGGGAGCGGAGCACCGACGCGCTACACAGCACCGCTTGTTCCCTTCGCACACAGCTCCCTGTGTCCCGCTGGGAAGGAAAAGCCACCGGGAGGGTCATGTGCTCTCTCTCCATCAGCTCGGCTCCCAAAGCTTGAAGCAGAAGAGGATGGAGGCTAATCTCTCGCAGTCACAGCTCTGCCCTAGGAAAGGCTAGCGTTAGATTAGTCTATCAAAAATAGGAAAAGCTGGAGGGGAAAAAAAGAGGGATAAGGGAAGACAAAGAAGTGTTGGGGATATGAAAAATATTAACCTTCAAAGCAACAGGGTTACTGACTCAACATTGCATCATGCAGCAGAGGAAACCGCTTTCGGAAAAAATCCTCCGTGCTGGTCAGTAACATCCACTGATGACCAGGAGCACGCAGAAACCCTGGGGAGAGTCTCTATCTCCTCTACCCAGACTGAGAACAGACACCGATTACAACTCAACACACTCCAGAAACACAGTATCTTCTTGCCACCACTAGGAACAGGAAAACCTCAAGAAGGGCAGAAAGTATCTGGATTTCTTTCTTCCCCTTTCCACAAAAACACATCTAATGCTGAAACCGTTCTGCCAGACCTCGAGTCTTGAGGCCAGAAGAGACCTGGCAGATCAACCCGCTGTTCTGTGCGCTCCCATTTTTAAGGCATGCCTTCCCCAGCACGTGCTGCAACACGGCAAAAATGCCTCCAGCACATAACGAGCATGCTCCCTCCTCCTCCAGCCCAGCAGCCAGCTTTGCCCCAAGACCAGGTACCCCACGTTATCCCACCGGCCAGAACAAAAAGCACGCCGAATCGGCCAGGGCATGAACAAACAGCAGTTACAGCAGCCGACGGCAAGACGTGGAGCCTCACTGCATACTGGGCGGCTGATAACAGCACTGAGTCAGTCTTCACCATGAGGAGTTCTCCCCATCGTTTCTGCTGTCAAGGACTTTTCAGCCGACTGATTCAGGGCCAAGCACTTCACACGGCGGCAGCGCCAGCACCGTCCCAGCGAGCTGTACTTCCCGCGCATCGCACTACAGCGCACGGAAAAGCTCAAGCAAACAGCGTGTGCAATGGCACTGTACAAGGCAAAGCAGATGGATGTAGATCAGGTCCACTGTGCTCAGTAGGAGCACCGGGGAGGGGTGGTGGTGAAAATCTCATTTGCTACCTACTCCTTTTCCTGCACAGACAGACGGACAGGGCAAGGCATCTTAAGCACAGATGTCTGTCCCATTAGAGATCTCCCTAGGGCCTGCCAGGACTTAGACTGTAGTTCAGCAGACAAAGAATCCCAAACCGAACATGAAGCCCCAAGTTAATCCTCACAAGCCTGGGCTCCAGCAGCAGCTTCTTTAGCTTCACTGTATTTTTTGTATTTTTTAATTTTTTCAGCATTCTGCTGTCACAAAGGTAATGTTTGGAATGTACAAATCTGTGCCAAAAAACTGTGCAGAGAGAAAACAACTGTATTTTAGCTGGATACAAACTTACTACACAGCATATTTAGATCAAGCCTTTTGACACTTCAGATAATACTGTACAAACACCTGCAAACCAGTAGCTCTTCCTGCATAAAGAGACATGGGATGAGAGAGAGGGCGGAGAAGAGTATGAAGTCCCTTTCGTCTAAATCTCTCATTCCTTTTAACAAACAGGAGTTACTGCATCATTAGATTTAGTGGCAGTACTTAAAAACAAATCAGATTTGGCAAGAGGAAAATAAAGCTATTGACTCCTGACATTTGCAACTTCGAGTATATTAGACCAGCTCCTCCATTTATATTTAGTACACCGGTAAAGAAAGCAGCAGTCTCTAATTAAACAGACACAGCATAATCTTTACTGACGGATCAAACACACCAGAACCCTTCCCCTTCCTGGTGCCACGGCTCCCTGGGAAGCTGGGCTCTCGCATGCTGCGGAAACCATCCCAGCTGAGTGAGTCACCGCTGCTATCCCAACGGGGCACAATCCGGAGGGCAGTTGGAAACAGCTGCTGGGAGATCAACCGAAACAGGGAGATAAATTCAGACAAGGTCCCAATTCTGACTGCTCCAAGAGAATTGTTTTATTCTTCTCGCTCTGTCTGGACCACAAGCCTCCCACGCAACTCCTGGGACTGTCGCCCCATCAAAGGGGACCACAACCATCGTTTTATCTTCCCTGACACCATGATGGACTCCAGAAGCCAGAAGAAATGTGTGACATGCCTCTTGCTGGCCAGGGAGGGCCACCTGGAAGAGCTCCTGTGCAGCGAGGTCTCAGGCCATTTCCTAGCACAAGTGAAAAGGAAAGCAGCACAAATTGGAGGGGATGGAGGGTTGCAGTTTGGGGGTGCAGGGCTCTGTCAAACACTGACAGGACAGTTTTTTGTATCCCTGAGTCTTTCTAGAAGCTGCAGACTTGCAGCTCTCACCTAATTCTTCAACTCATATCTTTCAAGGAATTTATTGATTTCCTACAAGCTCCTCACTATTAAATGTTCCCTGTTTTTCTCATGTTTGCATTGGGCACAAATAGTTCTGGCACTGCCTGGGCACACGCTACCCAAATTCAGTGAAAAAAAGGCGAAGGATACAATTTCCCTTTAGCTTTAAATTTGCTGTGAAAAGCATGAAAACACAGCATCTGCCATATGACCACACAACACCTGCAGATACACGGGTGTCTACACACAGGTCCGTAAGCAAAACTTTTTGGCTTTCTACTGGCACAGCAGCACACGAGAACCCGCAAAGCATCCTGAAACATAAGCGACCTCACTTTTCACAACCGATGCTCCTCACTCGAAGAAAGTTGGAATTATTTTACATCATGACCTTCAACCTACAGGAAACAGCAAAGTAAGAGCTGAGGAGGAATATTTACAGAGAGGAAACAGCTGGAAAGGGGCCAGATGAGTATCTTCAGCATGTATAAAGTTTTCCAGCTCCCTGTTTCTGTTACTGGGCCAGCTGAAGAGTCACCAAGCAGCACTGCACTGCACCCAGCTGCAAACATGAATCTCAACCCCAATACTCCCCTTGACAATCAAAGGAAGGGTGGGAATCTCTCAATGAGCCTGCCCAGGAGGTGGAAATACGGCATATTTGGCCAAACCTCATTACAGGGCATCTCCGGCCTTTCTCTCCTCTGCTGCTTGCTCACTGTGACAGCCGATCTATCAGTCACACAGCTCATCAGCATGCAGTCGCCTGTCCCCCGCTGCCCACACCCTCCCCGTACGCTCCCTAGCATGCAGCAGTAATTGCCTTTCCTATTAGCCCACAGCGACAACAGCTGCCATGGCAACTAGCAATGATTTTAATAAGTTTGGTCTGTTTTCAAGGGCAGCACACGCGTGCCGGCACATGAGCGTGTTGCGGACGCGCGCCGAGGGGAAGGAGGGCCTGCCGTCAGCTACAAAGGCAGAGTTGAAAACACGGTTAATCAGAGAAACCGCAGACGAACAAACGTTTATCCCCCTGCTCTGCAGCAGGAGAGGACAACCACTTGCTCCTAAGCAGTACGGGCGTGAGAGAGGCTGACAGCGGCGTAGCAGTACTAAACATGCAAAGGGCTCTCCTTGCAAGAGCTACAGATGCTGCCCTGGTGACAGAAGTGACATGCAGCTGCACTGTGGGTACAGTGTGCCATGTCAACGTATGCACTGCTGCTCTTGGCACCAGAGAGACGGGCACAGCAAGCAGTCGACACCATCATCCCTCTCGAAGGGATGGCAGAGGCAACCCAGCTTCTTCAACAGCTCTTTTTTCTACAACACTACCAGAGTTTCCTCTCAGGTCGTTCCCAGCATCTCCCAAACTCCAGAAAGTCAACATGCAGTTACTTTGGTTTAAAAAACAAGGTGGTTTAAAAAAAAACAAACAAAGATAGTATTAAGGAGAAAAGTTTTGCTATCATTGCTGTGTGCGCACACAGAAAAATCCTGCTGATTTACTGCTTTACATTAGCCCCTCAACATCTGGGGTTACCTGTCATGGTCTCAGCTACAAGCATCTCCCCGCCTCCTCACTGCACCCACAGGCAGGACCCTCCTGGCACCTGCACCCTTCCAGCATGCCACAGCCCCCCAGGACACCCCGACTCCCCGGGCAGCTGCTGGTGCCCTGTGTCCCTTGCTCCGAGCACCATGGCACAGAGGTCAGGCCTGCAATACCTCAGGCTAATCTGCAGATCAGTTTAAACTACTGTGGAAGATGGAGTTGCTGCACACCGACAGCAAAGTTGTGCATTACGGATGAACTACTCCAACACCTGGCAGGATCCAGAAGGCACAGTTCCACAGTCTTCCCCAAACAGTGGGTGCACAAGCCATCCCCTCTTTTTAAACATGACCTAGCAGGCAGACAGCCACAACATCCACCACAGCGGAGTCAGCTGGATTTAGTGATAAACTCCTTCATTTTGGCATTACTCATTTTCTATGAGATCACGAAAAACGAACTCGGAGCCAAATGGAGAGCAGAGGGAAAGCATCGCTCCTTTCAGCGGCTGTTTACCATCCGATCAGATCAGCCTCGAGGTAAGGTGTCACACCATGCACCCCAACACCAGGAGTCACCACACAGGGGCTGTGCCTACTGCACATACCCCAAGGACCCAAGCCCTTGGTGGCCCAGAGCAAAGGGGTGTTTATCAGTCAGACCAACCTACGCCAGGTGGCCTAACACTGCTTAACGCACTAGTACTGATACAAAATTTGCAAAGCATAAATACTACTTTTTTTTTCAAAAGCCTTTTGAAGGCTGCGCTTAATCAGCTGTTTGTCATCCACTCATCAGTTGCTACAAAGAGACACTTTCTGCTATGCAAACTTCACCAATATCTGTAAACTCCACATAAAAAACTTGAAGCAGACAGACAAGAAAAGCAAGCGTGGCATGGTGAAGCCCAGCTTTCCAAATCAGCTGCAAGGCTAAGCACACAGTATCATCCCAGTCTCACAAGCTATGCAGACTCAAGGGAGAGGGCATTAAAAAAAAAAAAAAGAAGATAAACCCATACAACCTTTACCACCATACCACGTATTTTGCACAAGTCTAAAGAAAACACGCAACATCTCTAACAACAGGATGCAGACCCCTATACATATTTTAATTCTAAGTGAATTTTGGTGCTAGGGAAAGATGCCGTAGTTAAAATGCTGCAGAGCATACCTTCTAATAACACAGCAAACTGACGCAGCACAGAATGGTAGCAGTGTGAAGCTCACCATGCGTTCCCAACACTCTCCAAGGACCATCCTTAGATGGAGAGGGCAGCAATTAAGCAAGGAGGCCACCTACTTCAAATTAGGGAGGAAGGATGGCCTGCTGAACCCAGTGCTCTGAGATTTCTGCTCCTCCACAGGTGACCTGGTGGAGTTGTTTCATTCCTCTGTGCACTGCCTTGCACCACACTTTTCTTCCTAACATAATGCTATGCAATTACATGCATTAGGATTTAAGACGGGCTCAAATCCATGATAATGGAGGCTAGGCTAAAGAATACAGGGATATTGAACTGCTAAAAACAAAGGATTAAATCTATGAACAGGAACCAAGAGATGTGTTTTGATTCCTGTAATGCTATCTGCCTTGAACAAACTCTGTGGATACATTGGTCTTTGGCTAGCCCGCACATGACAAAAAACCTCACGCTACCTAACTCACTCGAGTGACTGAGCCACACTGGAAGTACTGGAGTAAAAGGACTTCTGGGAACCTTTTCTATTCCCTTCATCTGACATCTGAGCTGTGACTGTGAACCTCTCCCCCAAGCAATAACACTACTTCATTTTGCTGCACATCCTCCCTGTCCAAGCAGCACGTGAAAATGATGCTCCATCCTTGCCAGACTCATTGCTGCCCAGGAGGTTAAATATAGCAGCAATGAATTGACCAGTCTTGTTAATTTAATTCGGCTACATGGGAAATCTGTAAACAGAAGCAGAAGCCATGACAATACTATCAGAGGGCTCTGAACACAGCATTGTATAATTTGCTTTTGGTTATCACTGCTAACCATGCAAGGAAGAAGAAATTTTCCTACTGGACATTTTACATTTTCACTGTTTAAGCTCTTCCAGGTAAGAAGAAAGTTTACTACAGGCACATCATTTTTTCTACCCTGCCAATTAGCTTCACGCATAACTTGCTGAATTAGCACTTGACAAGACAAACTTCCAGCAACTCCAACCCAGGGCTAATTTAAGAGCAGCTGGAGATGAAAGTCCCCCACCTGCCCTGGCTCCAGTGGAACAGAGCAGCCTTTGGGAGATGAGTGGTGTCCCGTCCTCCCTTCTCAATGCAATCCCACTTCCACAATGCGTCTGTTCGAACACAGCCCATACAAAATTAATTGTAATTTTTTCTAGCAACTTCATGGAAATAGTTGCCTCCACAAGAGCACTATGCAGTAACCATCTGTACATAAGCAGATTGTTCAGAGAGTGAAGCTAACCAGCACCCTAGGAAAACCCATACAAGACAGAGAAATACTTACCTAGGAATTACAGTTGAGAAGTGACCTATTAAGAAGTTCTTCACTACTTATCGTCACTGCGCTCATCACCAAAATCCTGTCTAGGAAGTCAGAGGCAGAGAAAGCCTTACAATGGTAGGAATTCACCCATGGAAGGGGAACAATGCCACATGTTTACTCGTGCCCAAAGGGCCCAGAGATTTAGGGACTGTCTTTAAAATCCTGTTCTGGAAATGAAAGTAAAGATTGCTAATCCCAGAACCAACCAGACAGATCTACAAATCTCTGAATCTTAATTGCAAACTCCCAAGGGTTCAGGGATCAAGAAATTGGTGACCTAGAATAAGAAACTGCTCAGGAAAAGGACATAAAAATTGTATTTCAGACTAACCCTGAGGATCAAGTAAACCACACAAGCTAAATAAAACGCTTGATACTACTGTGCCATCAAGGCTGGTCAGTTTGTCCACTGTACTACACCTTTTCCAGAGTATTTGCATCATCTCTTTTTCAAGCACCCAACCCAAGAGAAGCAACCCCACATAATACCTTACAATGGATACAAGAGCCCAAGCATAGTGATTTTATTTTTAGAGACATACACAGACTACAGAGTTCATAGAGGAGCTTGCGAACGCCTTGCCAGCAACAGTGACAAAATAGCTGAGACCAGGCATCTTGGAAAACTTCAGTGCACACAGGAGTCAAAACCACCCATCCCTTGCTACACCTCCCAGGGATGGTCAGGGACAGGCACTACTTTGGGTAGATGGTCACCACGTTCACATTGTAGCCAGAGGGTTCATTGTTCTGAGGGGACAGGACCACTCTCCCCAATTTGCCTGCAATCCCCACTCCAACGAATACTAAAACCCAGCAGAAACAGGAACATTTTTATCACAGGATGAACCAGACCTAGTGAAGCACTATCCATTCCCCATCTACATGTTAAAATATGCAGACTAGCTAGTCTTTTCCTTATACATAGAGATGCCTCAGATTTTCAGATGCCAGCAAGATAAGGAAGGTGAACCAGATCACCAAAGGTAAAGAATAGCAGCTGGTATAGAAAGGATGGAACAAATACAGAAAGGATGAACAACTGCTATATCAAATGCTGCACTGCAAAGCAAGCCAATCTCCCTATCAAACTCCAACAGAGCTGCAAAACCCTGCCCCACGAAGCTACCAAGACTTTGAGCTACTTCTATGGTAAATGCCTGCAGTAATCATGAGTTCCAAAAATGAAACAAACACCAAGCTCAAAAAAAAAAAACCAACACAAAAACTATCTTCCTGTTTTCGCTAGAAAGGTCATGCCTATTTAAGGAAACCTTCCCAAGCAACATGGACATGCTCCATCTACATCCATCAACTAACAGCCCAGAGTTAAGTATAATCACTCATCAAAAAATTCCTAGTCCTTAAAGGAGTCATGGTCCAAGCTGCAAATCCAACCCATGCTCCTCCTGGCATGCAAAACAGTCACAAATACCTGATACCACTCAAGATAAAAACATCAACTCACTGACCAACAGAGGAAGAATCCTTACTCACCCTTTTAAGCACTGAATAATAGGAGGAAAACAAACACCAAAAAAGTCTCACAGCATCTCCATCTATTCTAGTCAACACCTTCCCCACGGGAAACACCCATTCCCAGGAGAACCTACACACTGGTCACAGTCTGGCTGAAAGAGATATGCTCAGATATGCTCTCAACCCCATAGACAGAGAGGTTTCAGGACAGAACACAAAGCATCAAGATTTCTTAGTGGTGCTCATTTGTGATTTATCGACAGAGGAAAACTATTTTTATGAATCTGCATTATTTGGCACTGACCACATGATGCTCCTGTTGAAAGAAGACAGAAGAGATCAGGCAAGATAGTGAAATGCAGCAAGTCTTTCCTGGAAGGGTGCAATCAGTGGACAGAGGCACACACAAAAAAACCCAAGACCTAATTACAAGCATTATTTCAATTTCCTGGCATAGCCACACACAGGCATACATATAAACACATGTATCAGATAATTGGTCAGACAACATATACTGACTGAAATGCCAGTCTCAGTCTCATTCACCACATCCGAGTCCATCACACCAGTCCAGTTCTTGGACAAGACTAACTCACAGGTCAGAAGTGGGCACTGGAAGAAGGGACGGACAGATGGAAACACTACAAAGAGTTAAGTCCCACTGTAACCCTCTTTATTTGAAAAATCAAAATCCACAGTTGGTCCATTTCCTTTTTTCTTCCCCTTCCTCTCTTCTCTGAAGGTTTCTCCGGCCCAGGGTTGACGTTTAACCACCACACAGACAGCACTGTTCACAACCGCTGCTACCACCTCCCGCTGAATCCATCCCACCCTGGCAAACGATGGCCTTGCCTCCGCTCTTTGTGACCGTGACCTCTCAGCCCAGCTCTCACAACATGAGGCACTCTGCATGCAGACCACTGCTCTCGGGGAAATCTAAATAGCCCAGGAAGCCAGAAGTTTCCAAGTGCTTAGGTATAAAGGTCATATAGAGAAAAAGCTGTTCGATCCAGCTGGTGACATTAGCAGATGCCAGGTCTCCACTGGATTCACGTGAGCACTGGAGAGGCCTCCTGCCTCATCTCCTCCCCTCACTTCAAGGCAACAAGAGCTCCTAGAACACATGCTGAGGCACAAAAAAGCCATTGCCAGGTTGGTCTTTTATCTCCTCTTGGGAAAAAGCAGTGGAATGTGGTGGTTTTTCCTTCCCTACAGCTTTATACTACTTCCAGTGTCATAGCCTGACAATCCTGGCAACAAGATCAGGCATTCAGTCCGAAATCCTGGTCTTGTTCTCCAGGGCTCTCTGCAGATGACAGAGCCCCAGCCATACAGCACATTTCTATTCCCTCCTTTTCTACTCAGCTAAGAAGAGAACAGAACCAACCACCCATGCAGAAGCAATAAAAAGCAGGCAGCGATGGGATGCATCAGGGACACATTATTCCACAAGCAAAAGGAAAGAGATACCAAGTCCATGATCACCCAAGTACTTTTCACCCAAGACACCTGAATCCCAAGTAGCAGGATTGTTTTGCAGCCCAAATGTGTCAAAAAGCCTCCCCAACAAAACATACCTTAGTTTGCCTCCCCCTCCTCCCCACTAACCCCACAAGCATCCACGCCGAGACCTGTGTCCCCAGGAAGGGGAAGAGTTGCCTGTCCCCCACGCAGCCAGCGCAGGGAATGGGTCAGGAGCCAGTTCCTGACTTTTCCTGTCCACACAGCAGCTTTCTGCTCACTGACAGACAGAAACATGCTTCTAACTCAAAGGGCAAGGTAGCTACATTCCCTCCTAAAACAGCATTTCAATTGCAAAAGTCAAGGGCTGTGGATTAAAAACACCAGTTACAGCTACCCATGCAACTTCCACTCTTTTTCCTCATGCGCAGGGATGTTACAACAAATCAGGCTTATATGCTACTTTTCCCTGACTGCTGCTTCATTCAAGCCTAGGAAGCACTGCATTCTGAGCAGGAAAAACAGCTGCAGAAACCAAAAGGTATTTGGTTTTGTAGTTAAGGCCAAGCAATATCCCTTCTACTTAAAAAGTTATATTTCAGACCTCATCTTCCAAGTAAAGTTTCATTACGATGATGACCAAGTTATTTAATTAAAGCTTTTCCACTGTTTTTTAAGATGAAGACAACATCACTTTACATTTGCCCAACATGACACACTTAAGGATCAGCCTGTGGAAGTAGTAGGTGTTCACACACACAGTGGAAGTTGTAGAGAGCTATAGATGAAGGATCTAAACATTACCAAAACCCCACCAGCTGCAATAAAAAAATATAAATAAAAAAATGAATCAGGTTGCAAGTGTAAATGGGATTTTTGCAAAACTGGTCTTATTACCAGTACATCAATTCCCCATTTCTACAATAAGAGATAATATACCTTTTCTACCTCTCAGGAAAACTGCAGAAATAAGATCATTAGTATCTGCAAAGCACCCACACTACAGTGGTGAGCACTGTAGAAGAGACCATTAAAAATTAATAGTTCTGTATTCAGCACAAGGTTTAGGTTATCTGCAGTAAATTCAGTTTGGGGTCAGACATGAGATGAAAAGGAAGAAATGAAATATTGAATAGCTCTCAGTCCAAAGCCTGACCTCACACCCATTTTAACTGATAACAAAACTCCCGCTACATTTAACAGTGCCTCAGTGAGCGTTATCCATTTGATGCACTTACGGAGATGAAGTCATCTCTAAAAACATAAAATGTACAACCACATAATTAAGACCTCACACGCTGCCTTCTTGTCACATCCTCCTGCTGGGCACTTGCCAGGCATAAGCTCCAGCCCCTACCATGCTGGATGCACCATGCATTAAATCTCCCCTGGTCGCAGCCGGCTGCAGCACTGCTGCTCGCTCTGGCACGTTCTCTGTCCCCTCACTCCTTTGCATTGAGGAGACAGGACCCAGCAGCTTCAGACCACCCAGGACAAACACCAACTCCCACAGCACCGCCATAGCGTAACACACCCCTTCCTAAAACTGGAGCATTGAGGGCTGCATTTTCACACACTTCAACTTCCACTCCTGGACAAAACAAGTAACAGCATAGGCAGGAGCTTCAGAAGTCAACTGATTTCTCCTGCAGGCTGCCCAAGAGACATTCAGATCTCGACAAACCAGCAGAAGTGATGCGTACACTTTACTGCCTCAGTTTCCTCCATGATCCAGATCGTTCCTGAGGCCGACATCACACCAACTCCTGCTTCCCACTCTTGTGCATCCCAACAGCCCCAGGGCATCTGCCCAAACCATGCTGCCAGCTTCCACCTCCTTCGGTATGCCCCATGGTTCAACCTGCTGTGGCAACACCACAGCCTAGGTTTGCCTCCCTGAACGAACTCCCAGGCTGTGTGGCTGGTCCCACTCATGGAGTGGAAGCAGCATCACTTAGAGAGAGTGGTCTTTAACCCCAGGAACCTCCCCCAGGTCACCCCAAAACTGAGCTTCGAGAAGAACTGGTGCATAAAGGCAAGGAGAAGCAGCTACAAAACACACTCCATCCTGGTCCAGCTTTTCTCCAAGGCTGCACAGGGCTTTTAACATGAAACAAGGATAGGAAAGAAGCCTCTGACAGACCTTCTCTCCAGGACAGGAGAGTACAAAGGAAAATGGAGAAGCCCTTTAATGCATGCACTTCCCCTCATTTCTTTTTCCCACAAAAAGGAAGCAAAGCCACATAAGTGAATAAAAACAAAAAGCCAGGCAGAGATGGCTCTGAAGCACCATCTCACAGCAGCTGCTCTGACAGTCATGCCTGGCTATGCTGCCTGCAGGACCAGGCCCCAGGGAGAAGGCTACCAGCCCTGCAGCATGGCAAGAGCCCAGCCTTCCCCCCTGCCTTGCCTGCCCGAGGGGGACAAGCAAGCTGGAGGAAAGGCGACCTTCCCACCTCTCTCCGGGTAAGGGAATGGCAACCACAAGCAGCAAATTATAGGCTTAGGATCCCAGCTACAGCCTCTCGTCAGCCCACGCAGCACTAAATCAAGGCTTTTAAGTGACGCCTTGGTGGGATTTTCTTCCCGGGCATCACCCCCAACAGTGACAACCACCCCAAGCATCTGCAAGAATCCTCTGCAGAAATAGCAGGAGAAAAGCTGTGCAGAAAGCCTCAGCTAAAAGAGCACACTCCAGTCCCTTGAAGAAACCTGAGCTGGATCCAGATCCCAGGGCCTCAAAGGCCTCTGGGGAGAATATTTTGATATTTGCAACACACACAAATGCCACATAAGGTTGCTTCTTTAGCCTCTCTATTAAAGGAAATTTACGTACAGCCAGAGGGTAAAAAGTGCTGACACATTGGGTTGGTTTTTGTCCCCCCCTTAAATGGTGCAGGTTCTTCGCCATCTCTATGCTAATACTTGCATTATTGCCGAGGCAATTATGAGCAGATAAAACCCAAGAAAGTCATACAGAAAAAGCAACAATTGCTTCTAGCCCACACTCTTTGAAGCAAGCATCCAATCTTCCTGCACAATGAACTCTCCTAGACAAATGCAAACACAAGCAACAGCCCTGGGAACGCACAGCCACTTCAAAAACATGCCAGACCGAATCCCACTGTCCTACCCAAGAGATGCAAGTAAAAGATCTCATGACCTCTTTCCTAATCGCTATGAATCACAAGTACACTCTGCCCACACTCCAAAGGTTAGGAGGCAGCAATGGTATAGCTGATTGAACACCAATGTCGTACCAACTGAGCTGGCAGAAACTGCCAAAGTTTCCTGCTCTGCCCAAACAGATGCTGGATCCAGCTCAAGTTCAGCTGTTGCCCCTCATTAAACAAGGGGGCTTTTGTATACGACCTTTCCTACTTGGCGGCTACTTAAATACATCATATCACTGCTAAGGAGTTAGTGTCCCACTTCCTTCAGTCCAGCAAAAGAGCTGCTAGGGGTGGTTTCGATAGATGCCATATGTACGCGTGACAAGCCAAACAAGAGAGAGACTGGAACAGTTCACAAGCCTCTTCCCAAACACCCTGGAAATCCTCCCAAACCAAGAATGCAGATTAGAAACTTCAACCTACGACGGGCACTTCTCAGCAAAGTCCAGCAGACAGCAAAGCTTTCCTGCAGGAGAGGTGTCCTGGCATGGCTCAGTGGGACCAGATCAGCAGAGCCCTGCTGGTCAGGACAGTGGAATGGTGAGGGCTGTTCCGTACAGCCCCTGCCATCGGTGGGCTTAGCTCCTGCAAACATCTCAAATTCAACCTGGAAAAAAGGAGATGCGCTCAGGAGAGTGAAGCAGAGGGAGGGGGAAGCATGCTGCAGAAAATACATACACATCCTTCAGACTAGCATTTTCTTGAATTTAGAAAAGATTGCTGGCAAAATTAAATTTACTGGAGAGCAAAGGGAGTGAAGGCCCAAAATGCAGTCAAGCAGCTCTAATCCCTAAACATCGGGATTATCTCATGACAGCTACACTCCAGCGTCCACTCAATACCACTGTAAAATGTAGATCAACAGAATGCTTCAGTGAACTGGAACTCGTTACTTCTAATTGCTTCTCTCACTTCGCTTCTGGATGTTCCTCTGATCCCTCAGCCACTGCATTTCTAAAGCACACACACACAGAAGGTCAAGTAATATCCAAGATGGGTAAATTAAATAAGAGGTTTCCAGCTGACCAAAACACCTGCCCTCCTCTTCCGCTTCATATGAAAACTAAGGTTTGTCCCACACCACGAGACAAGTCAGCAGCGCAGAGCGACAGGTTTTAAAACATCTTCAACCAATGCGACCCCTAACATTTTCCAAAGGGGCAGAGGTTCCTGTGCAGCAAACCAAAGGCTGCTAGCGACAGCCTTTATTTTTCCAAGCTAACAGGGGTATGTCCTTCAGCAACAGTCTCCAGGGGGGCCACGGACCACACACAGAATCCAGTTCAGGTCCGTCTCTACTTCAGTTTGGCTTCCCTACCACTAGTGCAAATGAAGCAGTTAAATTTTTTATTTTACTGCTGCCTCCTTTGCATCTCCTGTGTTCTGGTATTCCGGCTGCCACCAGCCTCACCACAGCAAAGCTGCTGAAAGCCCTCAGTGCAGCCATGATAAAGCACACAGCTAGCATGGCAAGACAGCTGCTAAACCTTCAGTGACCAGCACTTCTTTGAAACGGTCTTGAAAACAGAGGTGCGAACCCCCGATGCAAAAGGGCAAGGTGGGAGCCTTGGGAGTCACTGGGAGGAAAAGTCGACAGAGGGTAATTCACAGGACATGCCTGGGAGAGAGGCACGCTGCTCCGAACTCAGCGAGGTGGGCAACCTTTTCAAAACGCAAGGAAGAGCCCAGGCTTTCTGCAAAACACCAGCACGCTCATGTCTCTAAGTGGGAATTCTGAAAAGGAAAAATAAAAAGCATATGTCTACAGCTGGTACACATACACAGAAGGAAACCATCTCCAGAAGAGCCAGACCTCTGTTCGGCTTCCAACCTCACAACTGCAGCCATCACCTTTAAACACGAACCTCTGAAATCCAAAGAGAAATACCAACAGAGCCTGGAGGGGTACTAAAGCATCCAGAATACTTTACTTGGGCTTTCCATTTTCCTGAATATGGCAAGAAGAGAGCCAACATTAAAGTGCTCTCATCATCTCTAAAATCCCAACTTTCAGTCTGTGTGCCAAACGTTTTCTTTGAACTGGGGATTTTCTAAGTCTTTCCAGACTGTCAGGTCTAACTCATAACACTCAAATATTTAAAAAAAAACAAAGCACAGAAGCAAACAGAGAAATAACAACAAACTTAAAGGTGATTCATTATGTCTCATCATATCAGCAACAGTCTGTCCAAATAGCATCCCAGGAAACCTCATCCTGGATCCAAGGCATGGGTCAGTGTCTAAAAATTGGAACTTCATTTCTTTCCTAGAATATCTTGTATCCCCTGTATTGCTCTGCATCTCTTTACAAAGACGGCCATGCCATGAATAATACAAGAGAGGAAAAAGCTAACCCGATTACAAAGCTTCTCCACGATTTACTGGAACTCGATGTTCCCTTCTGTAAGATTTAAAAATATAGATTTCCATAGGGTCCCCCACAGCACAAAAGCTGTTGTTCACTGGCCCCTTGTCGATTACAGTCCCAGTCAGCCCTCTTACTTGTAAAACCCAAACCTGTCTTTGGAAACGATCAGCAGATTGATTTCTTGCCCTCCTCTGGAGCACCACAAACGGGCCATAGTTTGAACAAGGACACTGGTTGTTATGAAGCGCCAGCAACGTCCCTGCTCTCCCCTTCCCACGGCACACTGCGGTTCAAGGCTTCCCATCTTCGTGCTGGAAGGAATCAAGCTGGTAGAGGGTGTTATAGACCATCTCCTGGCTCGCGGTAGGAAGAGAAACCACAGACTTTCTTGCGCAGTGAAGACTTATCATCTATGACGTCATTATTTAGTCACAGGGGACTGATCTCAACACCGCTAGTCATCTTCATGAACCCTATGCAGACATGCCTGAATGACAACACAAAGTCACCACTCATCACTGCCACTAAAAGTTTGCATGGACTGGCTAAGGCATAGACCACAGCTGCATTAACTGTCTTCCCTGACCAGTCGGCCATGCTCACGGTTGCAGAAGAGCAATTCCCCCAAATACTCAGGGATAATGAACACATAAGTCATTTGTGAAAGAAGAACAAGGGTCGGCTCTGTTCACACCTCGCATCTAATTCCAACCACATATAACCCCTAGGTATAATTTTAATTCACTAACCAACCCAGACTCCATAAAAAAGTTAAATCAAAATTTAGCTCGGGTATGGAATGAGGAGTTGATTAACTCATTCAGCCCCATGCAAAGCAACCGGAAGATATTTTACTAATTTCTCATCAGCAGTGTAATCTGGCTGGTACACCTCTAGCACCTCGATGGGGAAGACAAACACAGCAGCCTGGAATTACACCGTTGTCTGCAGCTCTAAAGAGAACGGGACACTTCCCAGCTAGCCACAACATTTCTCGTCTTTCATCATGCGAGGAAGGGAGGAGGAGGGAGATTATTGCAAAGGTACTTTCTCTTCCATCTGTGCAGCAATCAACCTCTTCTGACAAGCAGCAAATACAGCTGCATCAACAACTGCATTTCGGTGCGGTTTCACAAGTGACTTGGGCCAATATAACTTTCTTTTTTTTCCTCCCCTCTGTTAGGGACTATTTTTACCCAGATTAGCAAGCTGATCCAAATGATTCAACTCATCCAAGCCAGCAAACAGAGAGCAAGCTAGTTCCTAGCTAGTATTTATACAGTTAAAAAGCAGCAGTACCTTTGGGGCCCTTCAATTCCAAAACTTACAAACATATCCAAACATTTCCAGGAGACATTCCTGGCCGGTGGCGTTTGATTTTTGCCACTTATGGACCAGAGGGAGCTAAAAAGCAGCAGTTTGTGCTGGACCTTTTCCTCCCACGCCACGATTAACTGAAATATGTCCCAGAAGCAGATAGCAGCCATGATCCGATTTGTCTCAATCCCAACTCAAGCAGCTTTACACCACCCTCCTAACAAGATCAGCACTGGCCAAACACCATTTATCCGGCCTGATCAAAGATGGATTAGATAATGAAACCCTAACTGCATAAGCTGTCTGAGCATGCTGGCCTGAGACAGCAGAAAACAAGCAGCCCAGTAAATTTAAGGGCTACTTTAAGCTTCAAGGGACCCTTTGCCCCAAGTTCTTAATAACTAGCTACTATCTTATCTTCCCATAAGCCAGTTTTTATATTTCATCTTAATAGACTCCAAAAAAAGCTATTAGTTTTACAGTTGCATTAGTAATTTCTATAGCTAAATGATTTATTGCAGCATTACAAGCCATGTTCATATCCTGAACCATCACTAGGTAGGGGTTATGCAAAGAAGAAACTGTGGTGAGTGTGGCACCCCAGGATTCCTTGCTATCAGCCCAGAGACACAAGGTCACCAAGTTTACACAGCAACAGCCTGTGGCTCTGGAACAGGAAGTAGAAAATTGACAGGATCTGCAGGAAAAACAAGGTACAACAGTTGCTGGTGTTATTTCCAGCTTCCAGAAAGCCTCTAGTACATGGGGGGGGGGGTGATAAAAAAAAATCAGAGAATAGGCTCTTTATTCCTCTTGTAAGCATTATGTACAGTTAAACATAGAGAATTTACTAAAAAGAACCAGTTATTCTAAAATAAGGTACTTCAGAAGAACACACTATCTGAACAGAAATCCTCGTGAAAGGCAATCTAGTGTTTTGACTTTTAGGTAAAAAGATATTGAACTTCCCAACCATTAAAGAACACAGTTTTCCTAGCTCTGATATTATTTGTAAGCTTGGCTTCGAATTTGGTATTTCTTGCTTACAACCATGAGAAGATTCTCCAAATAAATAAACCATACTCCTTAACAGTAAAAAAAGGCAAGGAAAACTTCTGGACATAATGGCATGTGTGTGCACATACATAAATACATACATATATACATGCATACGCATATATATATGGTTATTTTAATCTTTTATATTGAAAAATCTTTTCCATATACATATATACACAGAAAGATTAAAATTACGCTAAGAATACCAAGTAACTACAATATGGGGGTCCCAGTCTGAAGAATAGTTATACTGACTATAAAACACACTTAACTTTAAAATTGGACTCCACTAGTTGCACTTCTCCACCTAATTTCTCCACTGTTTGCCAGCATTTGATATGGAAACAAAACCCAACTTTCCACTGAGATCCACAATTAATCCCTGCTACCATTACCACCAGTATTACACACTGCTGTGCACATGCAGGGTCAAATGCTGCAAGCTTAGTATCTTGTACTATTCCCTGAACAGATAACAAAACGCTTTCCTCAATGTAAATACAGAGGGGAGCCTTTTATGTATACAGAAATTGTACTCCTTCGCAATAAAAAAAGTAAAATTTTAAGACTGTTTGGTTAAGCCAGTTCAAGTCCCTTCCTGGAAGGTTTTTAGCTGATTTACCACTGGTTTACATCAACAAGCATTTAACCACTAACTGCAGGTAAACTGGTGCATCTCCTGTAGCTACACAGGACCTGAGCCTCAGTTCCAACTCCGAAGAGCTGGAAGAATTTCACGTCACCACGTTCATGTGCTCATTCATAATTCCTAGCAAGACACAATCTATAAGTGCTCCTTCAATGCTGAGCATCTTTGTCCTTGCAATTATACACATTGTCCGAGTCATACTTGACACCTACATGTGGGAGAAGATACTACTTCAAGGAATAAAAGAGCACGGGGTGTTTTTGCTGGCCCTTGTGGGAGCACAAGAGGCAGCGCTTGGGTGCGAAGCTCCAGCCTATGTTCAGCCCACACCATCACGCTGGGGAAAAAGGGATGTGGTGAGGTGGAGGGACCACCACAGAAGGCTGAACATCAAACAGAACCACAAACAAAACCGTCTCGCTGCAAGCTATTAAAAAAAAAAAAAAAAAAAAAATCTTGAGCATGCAAACTGGGACAGCCTGGGAAATAAAAAGGGGAGATTGTTGGTCAGCGTTTGGCATCTAGATGAGAAGCACGTTGGAGAGGACAGGATGCTCCCCTTGTAAACTATCAGGAGCGCTTACCAACCCCCAAAAAAGGTGAGAAAAGAAACAAGTTCAGATTAATAAATCACGCTGCTTCCAAAGAGCTCCGATACACTCATCGCCAGAAACGGAAGCAAAAAAGGCCAGCGCGATTGCCACAATAAAACAACCCTGTACAACACCCAGACAAAGGAAAGCCGAAATACCTTGCCAGCATCGCCCCACGCACACAAAAGCCAACGCACCTGGAAAGAGCAGCCTTTCAGGGACGATCAACGCGGGCTGCCGGCAGACGACAGGAACGCGACATCCCTGTGCCAACCTGGAAGGTGCCCCCCCGGCCACCCCCCCACACCCCCCGCGCTTCCCCCGGGGTTTCTCCCGACGTTTTACGGGCGAGACCA
>NW_010972537.1:2479273-2486754 GCF_000737465.1 Haliaeetus leucocephalus
TGGCCGGGCTGCCTCGTCCCCCTCACACACACCCTCCCGGCCTGGGCTGAGGCGAGAGCGCAGCTTCTGGGTGGCGGGGGAGGGGGAGATGGCCGCAGGGTTAAGGCGCGAAGGCGGCCTAGGCTCTGCCCGCTCCTGCCGGTGTCTTTTTGCCACGGGGCTGGGCCAAAGGCTTCGTGGTTTGGGCCCGGGGCGTCTTGTCCTGCAGAGCCCCGAGCCCCCCACCACGGGCAGAGCCACGTTCGTGTCCCGGTGAGGTTCCTGCGGGTCAGCCTGTAAGGAGCGGTGCTGAACTGAGGCAAATTTGGGGTGAGGGGACTGATCCCCCGCCTCAGGAGCGTCCCCCTCCTGTGGATGTGCTGCCCAGCTCGGTACCCGATGCTGCTCCCGCTCAGCACAACCTCCCATCGCTCACGGCACGTGGCTTTCCTGGTCTTTTCCAGGCTTCTTCCACGGCACTCGGCTTTCCTGGCCTTCTCCAGGCTTCCTCCGTGCCGTTCGGGGTGGCTCACCCCAGAGCTCATCTCACAGCCCCAGTCTGCATCTGGTTGCTTGAGAAAGGGGCTGATCCGCTTTCCCTTTCCTAATGGCCTCCATGGGTTTCTCCTGCATTTTTGTATATAAACTCCTCAGTCATTGCGCTGCAGATGACTTCCAACCAGATGGAGACAGCGGTCTTCAAAAACCTGATGCCTGTTCATCAGCCCTTTTGTATGTCTCCACGTTTTTGATGTTGAGAAACAAAATTCAGAATCCTCAACAGAAACGTGAAGTTGATTTTATTACGCACCTGCTGTCTGGTAGTACCAAGGACGATGTCTGCTCTAGAATGAGGGATGCACAGGCAGCCTGTACCATCCTGAAGGTAGTCGGGAAGCCGTGGCAACGGTTCCCCCAACGATGGGGAACTAACCTGCAGATCGTAATACAAATCTGCAGTCAGCTTTATTATGGGATGGGAATGGCACTCTTCCTCCACCTGCCCATGCTTTGGAGAAAAGGGAGAAAACCAGGAATGGAGGTGGTCATTGTGAGTCAACGCACATGGACAGAGGAGGAAGCCCTTCTTGACTTCTTAAATGGCACCATGTGTAACAAAGCCTGTGGACCAGTTAGGTTATCTTGGTGTGTCTTTACACATGTGCTGATCTTTATGAAATGATAGAGCCTTTGGTTTTGAGTGACAGCTACAATACATGACCGCAGTCTTCCCTTAGACCACATTTTTCCTCATCCACAAATAGTTCTCAAGGCCACATTAAAAGCTATTTTAAGTGGCATGTTTTGTGCTGAGGTGCCAGCTTGTCTCCTCCAGTGACGGGGAAGATCTCTTTTTTCAAAGTGATTACAAATCCCCATGGAGTGGCAGGCACCCAGAGGACAATTACATGCAGCTTTTGTCTGCTCACCCACCAAGGGTAAACACATCTCTCATTCATCTTGACTGGCTTTGGTAAAATGAGCCAGACTGTCAAACAACATTGAAGGAACATGTTCAGTCCACTCTTGGCTTGAAAAGAAGCTGAGATTCTTGTGTGGGGATGCTACTCATTTGGAGAAGAGCAACATTTCTCTATCTGTCTTCCTCCTAATTTTAATGAGCGGTTCTAGATGAAGGGTACAGGTCAAGGTGCTGCCTGTGAGGCATGGCAGAAGTCTTCAACCTGAAGACAAGTTAGGAGTAAACAGTTTGGAGACAAATCTATGTGTGTACTGGGGAGCACTCCTCTCACTGTGATCTAGGTGTCTGTCTGGTACTTCCCTTGAGGGATATCAAAAGGAGTTGCTCTACAGTGCCCAGCTTCCATTTTTCTCTTCATCTTCCCCTAACCCCAATTCCACCATCTCCCGCCGTGCAGGTATCAAACCTGCTGCCAGTTCGCCCTCGTATCCTGCATTCACGCGGTCCGCGCTGCACAGCAGTGCCCGGGAGAGCTGGCAGTGCCGTAGGCCGGTCCCTTGGCGAGACGTTTTCAGCTGGCCATGGTCTGCAGCCTGCCAGCAGAGCAGCCGGGACCACCATAGACCACCCTCAGTTATGGTGCGGGTGAAAAGAGCTGAGGCGAGGGTACTGCGCCCTCCCTACCCAACTGACCTGCAGTTGGAGGTGCCATGCTCTATGCTGTCGTTTGCTTTCTCTCATTGCTGCTGTGATATTTCGTATTATTCTTTCTCTAGCTCTTTCCATTTCCTCTTAAAAAAAGATTAATGAATTAATCTTCACGGTGTGCTTATGGGATAGGTATTATCTCCTTTTAACGGATGGGATATGAGGCATTCCTGAAGTCACAATAAAAGCTTTTGAGCTGGGACTGCAGTCTTAATCTGTTGATTTCCTTTCACACAACCCAGTTGCCTTTTAGGTATTTGTATGTGACATCTAAGACATACTAAACAGACAGCTGACTCCTCTGTTAACCCCTCCACTGCTGCACAACACTCTTGCCAAAGGCTCCTACGTGCCATGATTTTGTGGCCAAGTTTGCAGAGTGCTCACCAGTGCTTTGATCTTTGATGGATCAATGAGAGGCAACTATAAGAAATGTTATCCTTCCAGAAAGCTCTCAGAAGCTAGTATGAAGAATATATCTTTCTGAACAGATTCATATCCTTTTAGAGTAAAGTTGTGGGGTTTTCCCCCCTGAAAGATACCCCGTGAAGGGATTCCTTGAAGGAACATGTGCTGGTGCTCCCGCTGGGCTGGAAATCAGGTGGCATCAGGATGCTGGGTGTGAAATGCCTATGGAATTACAAGGAGCTGGGTCCCAGGACGTGCTCGGATGGAGCAGAGGCAATGACTCATGCAGGTTCTAAGGCACAGGCATGAAGTGAGGCACAAACTCGGCTATTAGTCTGTGACCCGAAGGCATAGAAATCATTAGGAGACAGTTCAAAGCAAATCTCTCCTCTCCACCACCACAACTGAGAACAGTTTCTTGCTGCTTCCAGCATCTACGCATGATGTCTCATCCTGCTGACCAGCTCCCTCTTGCCCTCACAGCCTCCCACAGCTTTGCCTCTCCCCTTCCCGGTAGATTTGGTCTCTCTGCTAAGCGGGTCACGGGAGGTTTAGTGGCTTGCCCAACCCTGCTCATTCCTGCTGTTTCTATCCTGCCAGCCAAGTTCCTGGAGCCAAACACTCTTCCTCCTGACAGCAGTACTCCCACAGGTAATGAAGTGCTGCCAAGGTAAAGTTTCAGCCTGCACTTTGGTCCTGGTTTCGTAGGAAGCGGTGATGGAGCTTTCCGTAGCAACGAGCATGGGTAAATGTTTCTCCTTGCTTATCTCGGGCCGGCTCTTTGCTACAAAATTTTATTAACAGAAGCTGCCTTTTCTTGTCACCAATTAGCACACAGCCAAAAATACATAACCTAAGTCACCAAAATCCAAAGACCTTGTCACCGGACTTAAACCGTCTGCCGGAAGGATGCCAGTCCCCCAGCAGTGGCAGGAGGCCAATATCGATATGTCACTCTGACGCAAGGGTGCTGGCAGCTGTCAGTCAGTGGGTCAACACCCACAAGGCACCCGGTCTTTTGCCAGTGCCACTTCTTGCAATGAGGACACCTGGCTTCAGGAAACACCACCAAGCACCTCGGTGCTCTGGCAAAGCAGCGATGTCAACAGCTGGGAATCAACCAGACAGCTCGGAGCAAGACTTTCCTGACTCGTTTTCCTGCTGGCTTCAAACATCGCTGCAGCGCATTTATCATTGCTAATTGCTGCTTGGTCTGTGGTTCTGTGGGGTATCGTCATGTACGAAAGTTGTGCCTTTTCAGGTATACCAATGCTGCTAAAACAGTATGACATCTGCAGTGCAGATGCAGTTATCTGTGTATATGCAGTTAGCATAAAAATGCTGTCTGCCTGCACTGCTTATGCCTGAGAGGATGGGGAATAAAGTAGGTCCTTCAGCACTTCTAATATGCAGGGGCCTCCCACTATATCCCCAAAGCGTATAATAATAGGAAACTGCATGAAGAGCATGTCCGGGAAACGAAAGGTCTTTTGCTTTCCTGTTGAGACAGCGAGGCTGACTGGTTCAAGATAAATAGCGTGAGCCATGGAGGTACCACAGGGAGTGCATGGGGATGCAGACCAGAAGAAAAAAAAAAATTGGCTCTCCCCCACCCTCTGGGTGCCAGAGATCAAGAAGCAGGGAAATACCTGGCATTTATTCCCCTCGGGTGCCTGTCATGAGTGAACCAGAGGTTGTTGGAGGCTGGAGTCTACATCAACGGGCCAGCAGTGATGGCTGTTGATGCAGTCCTCTGGTAGCCTCGCTGGAGCCACGGCTCCTGCGTAAATACATCCCTGGCTGTGTCTCTGGAGTACCTCAGGGCTGTGCCACCCTCTCCTCTCTCAGACGTGAGTCTGTTGCATCCGAGTAGCCGTGATGTTGTTTGTTATTCAGCCTACGCGGGCACACAGACAGACGGTACGAATCGTTATTTGCAACTGCTCGTTTCCAAATAGGCTGGAGGCTGCGCAGCTCGAGAAGGGCAAATGCCCCGCCGGAGGCCGCGTTCATTCCCGGTGTAACAGGCAGACAGAGCGAAGGACAAAGCAAAACACCCGCTGTGGTGGCTGGGCACATCATGCGAACAGAACAGGTGTTACCACGTAACTCCTGTTTGTTTTCGGTGAAGCACCCTGTTTATTAAGGCCACTTAGCTACAACTCAGTTTACTACATGGCTGATCTCTGGAGCCAAGGCTGATTCTTTCTCCATAATCAGTTTATTGAAAAGCATCTGAAAGTGCATTGTTACACACAAAATGCCAAACTAAGCTGGTCCTTAACACGACTCAACTAGCAAGAGGAGCCATCTCCCAGGGCAGGGAATAGCTTGTAGATATTTCCTACAGCGATCCCTGTATCACCTTTCACTTCTGTGACTGATGCAGGGATAAAGAAAGGGTGTGCGGTTGAAGCGGGCCCACACCCTGATGTTTCCCAGCTGTTCAAGCCTTCCCTTGAGACGGCCGCCATCTGCGCGAATTACAACAGCATGAATTACGCCTCAGGATCCAAGCCACAGGAGTGTTTCCAGGATTGCTCCAGCTTTTCGCTATTCCAAACATTTTGCAGGCCCCTCCTCTTCTGCTGCTAAAGTCCTAGCTCTTTGTGTCCTCTGTGCTCGCAGAGTTTTCCAGTTCCATTCCTCATATTTTCCTTGGTCTCAACTTTCAACTGAAATTTCCACGTGTCCAGTCGGACTTACTCAACTTTCCAGATCACAACACGTACATTATAGATGACTCCACCTGCTGGCTGTTCAGTAGTCCAGCGTCCGTATCAGAGGGACTACGAGACACATACTACTTATATAAATATGATTGCAACACTGTGCCCTTAGTTTGTATGAAAAGATTAACAGTTTTCCTTTGCACAGAAAAGTGCTATGTGAGTTTATGATAACATCGTACCAATACATACTTGCAATCTGATTTTACCCTTTCACAATGCTATTTGTTTCTGATACCGTAGGGATTTCAAATAAGATTTGAAAACATACTTCTTTTTTTTTAATGTGATTTCTCCACTCTAGAAATCGTTACTGCCTCTTTGGCTTCAGATCCAAATTAGAAAACAGTGATAAAGCACAATAAATACTCTACATACGAGCCAAAAGGATATTTTCAAGTTAGGCAAACCCTAGTTTGTAAAGAAAATCCCCTGTACGTGCTACATCTGCATAAATACTAAGAGTTCACATAAAAACCCGATGCGTGCATGAACACAGAGCCAGCTAGGTCAAGAGAACTGACTCTGCGAAAGCGCAAAGAAATCCTTTTCTTGTGATTCAGCGTGACATTTAAGCACTTGCTTAACTTTAAGCATGAGAAATATCATTGCAATCAATGAGGTTATTGACACGCTTCTGGACAAGGCAAGTACTCTGGTGCCAGGCTGAATCAGGGCTGTGCCTCACGTACACGGCCAGAGCGGCTGTGCAAGTTGCAGGCAGGGGAAGCTGCCTACATCTGTCTCGGAACATGTCCGTCTGCCCTGCCAATTGCCAGTGCTCTCTTATCACCGAGAAAATGAAATTATTTCAAATGCAATTTGTAGCTCCCAATGAAAAAAAGGCTAACCCTCTCTCCTGGAGTCATCCAAAAATCCAGACAACACATAATCCACTACAGGAAATATAAACGCCTAATGCAATTTTATAGGCGGCTGGAGGATGCCAAGTTTGCTAGCCCACACAATAGGTTGCAGATTTCTCTGTGGAAAACAAAAAAAGAAAAAAAAAGGGGAGGGGGGCTGGACTGCAGCTCTTCTCGGTGCTCCTCAAACCTTGGGAACTTCAGCTGTGGCTGCTGGCAAGAAGGGGCCGCTAATCCCGCAGTCTGCAGCAATCAGAAACACAGCCATATTTAGTCATGTTTTCCAGCCCCTTCTCCTGTTCCTGCCTGCTGAACAGCCATTTGGAAGGCGAGCAGGGCTACAAATTCAAACCAAAATAAAACGTTACCAGCCTACGCAAAATTCAGAAGGGGATAGCCGCAGCCCTACGAAGCCAATGATAAAACTGTGGTGGAAATCCCTGCCTGAGTGACACTGGAGCTGGCCGGGGACACCAGCCCTGCTCCGTAGGGTCCGGCTGACCCAGAAATCGGCTATATGACTCAGGATTACCGCCGCCGTGCTGGCCCCGATCCCACCAGAGGCTTGCCTCTGACTTTGTTAATACCGCTTTTCTTCACACAAGTTGCACTCAGATGGAGTTAAGGTGGTTTGGGTAATGTGGGTTAAATATGGAACGGGGAAATTGCCATAGTCTCCCGGGTACGTGCCATAAATTCAGGCAATTTAGGGTGGAGGGGAAAGCTGGAAGCAATCTGAGTATATTCCTCAGCAGTGGGAATGCACAAGGTAGGGCACCTGTATAAATGTAATTTCGGTACCGGGCGATAACCACGTAATTCTGGAGGAGTCACTTTAGTTTTATCTCCCAGACTTGCTTACACTGATTTTTTTCTCCCCTTGATTCCCATTCTCCAGCCATCAGCCTGTTTGGGTGCCTCAGGTGTACATGTCTTACCCTAACACACTTACCAAATACACTTTGTATTCGACCTCGACGCTGAGGTTCCTCAGTTTGCAGTACGTATTTAGAGGTTAATTACAACATTCACGGGATGGACTTCACCCTGGATAACATCCACAAACGCAAACTGATGTACATGCGTCTGTTTACACCCGTGTATAAGCTTATACATACACGGATGCACACACACTACCCACACACATGCACACACATACACGTAAGGGTTTAAGACAGCCTCAGCACTGCTCTTTACTCCTTCAGAGCGCTGCTTCGAGCACGCAGGCTGCTCATCCCTCACCGGTGCCTCTCCCAGGGCTTCCATCTCCTCCAGCTGCCCGTCCTGCCGGGAAGAGGGATGCTCTGGCCCCCCCCCCCCCCCCCCCCCCCCCCACGGGCCCGCCCCCCCAGGGGCCCCCCGGGCCCC
>NW_010972537.1:2486764-2566820 GCF_000737465.1 Haliaeetus leucocephalus
CCCGCCCCCCCCCCCCCCCCATGCACGGCGCCAGGCGCTGCACCCCAAGGGAACCTCTGGGCTCCGGCTATTAGACCGTGGCTGGGGATTTGGGGACACGTCCTTGACTTGCACCCTCCTGTGCAGCTCCCCACTGGCCTGGACCGATGGGAACCCAAGCCTGGATGTGCTGGGGGGTTGGTTTTGGTGTCTGTCCCCACTGCAACCCCCTCGCCAACATCCCGGCGTCTGCTCCAGCAGGACAGCCCCTTGCAGGTTGCTCCCCCCCCCTCCACTCCTCCGCTTTTGTGGGTTTTCTTTTCTTCCCCTTTCCTGCAGCAGGAACTTTCCCTTGGGAGCCATTAGTAGGGGAAGGGAGAGGAGGAGAAACAAGAGCCAGAGGTTCAGATCGTGAACAGGCACGAACTCACCCCTCCGCTGCCAAAACCTCGTTGAAAGCTCCAGAGCTACCAGGAGCATGAGCCTACAAGCCGAGGGCTCGCTGCCCTGCCTCTGCTCAGCCCTCTTCTTCCCCAGCAGCCACCGAGGTCTCTGCAGCATACCCAAAATCCCTCCGCAGCGTACCCAAAATCTCTGCTCGTGCTGCCCATGGCCATGCTGCATCACTGAGCCCAGAGCCCTGCTAGCATAGACAACGTGCCGGGTAATCCCTTTCCTAAATTGCTTGAGCTCCAGCTAAAACCACTGTTAAAGCGGTCTTCAGCTCCTCTACTTCTGCGGGACGGCTGCTTTAGAATTAGTTTATAGCGAAACTCTCAGTTTAATATAAAACTATTCTCAAGCCATTGCTTGGTTTTGAAGAAGATCCCCTCACGCCATCAGCTCTGTGCTGTGACGAAACACCAGCTTTGATGTCACAGCACCAAACCAGTCAGAAACAGGCCAAAAAAAAGTTACCAGCTGCAATAAACTTCCCCTGTGTGCTTTAGGACTCATAGGCTAGCTGAGAGGCGTGGGATCCCCAACCCTCAGAAATAAGCCCCTGCTGTAGCATGCAGCTGGTAATCACATTTCATCCTGGCGCAGATAAATTCTTTTTGCACTTCCTCCGTGCCACCGAGCGCAGCATGCCCACCCGGGAGAGCGGATTATAATCAAGCTCAGCGGGGCTCATAATCAACACAGGTAAGTACACATCGTGTCCCGCTGTGCTTCGGAAATAAATAAGGCGACCCCTTTTTGCCTGCTGTATCGTTGATAACTCATCCCCTTCCTCCAGTTTTTGACCCGCGAGAAATATCTTCAGCTAAAACGATTCTTCGTTAGTTTTCTGAGATAATTTTTAAATGCATCCTGGTCCATCAGTCACAGCCAGTATTCTCCATCCACAATTTCCACCTAATCTTCTAAGGCTGTAATTTAGCAGTAGGACCTTACCAGATCGACACATCACCAAATTTTACCCGACAGCTTCTGCATAAGCCTATGCCCAGCTGCAGACACCAGTGGGAGCATTTGCTAAAGGCAGGTTTTATATTTTCACGACCAGTCTTTCTCCCATCAGTGTTTGTCTCTTTTTTTTCTTTTTTAATAAAGAGGACAGAAGTTCAAATTGCAGAGCAGAAATTGCCATGAGCACTTCTTACTTTCTGTGAAATATTGTGCTATGACTGGCTCCAGCATCAAAGCATTTGCTGGGTAGTTCAGAGAGGAGAGGAGAAAAAAGAAAAAAAAAGGCGGGGCGGGGGAGAAAAAGAGAAGAGAAACGACAGTAAATATTTTATCTATTCACCACTCAGCAAAACCAGAAAGAAGTAGCATCAAAACCACATGAGAGCTGTCACTATCCTGGCGCAGTAGCTGCCCGGGTTAGCGAGAAGGGCTGTGCTGGTTGCAACCACGGAGAAAAAAAGGCAGCACCTGAAAGCTAAGCAGGTAAAGGGAACAAATTATGTCGAAGCAAAATGTTCCTGTCTGTGCAACCCATCGCTGCTGCTTGGTTTGCTCTCACCTGGCGACTTAAACACAAAGGGTTCACCCTGCTCCGTGCGCGGATGGGTCCCCAGTTTCAGCCACGCGAGGAGCGACGCGGGGCTGGTCGACCTGGGCACTGGGCGGCTGCAGGTACTCGGGTGGTGGCAGTCAAGCCTTTATCCCCAACCTAAACAAAAGCCTCAAAGCGCCTCATTTTTAGTAACGGTAGAGGGGCTGCCTGCCCACGTAGAGGCAGGGGCCCCGTTGGGCAGGCAGGAGGGTTGCTAGGACCAGTTGGAGGGATGTCAGGGATTCTTTAACCTGTGCTGGAGGAAACTGAGCGCAGAAGGGAGCTGCGGGCTCTTCTGGTTGGCCTCAGGATGGGTGAAAGTCCTACCAGCCCGCTCCAACTCACAGGGAGTGCTCTCTGCCTTGGTGGGATGGGGCTGTTTGAAACAGCTTTGAGCCCCGAGAAAGCGTACGAGCAGGACGCAAGCACGGCCCGTGGGGCTGTTGGTGCCGGCAGGGACCCAGCCATACGGCAGACCTCAGCCCCGTGCTTCGCCCGCTGCAGGGAACACCGGGAAGCACGGCTGAAATCGCATCATACCCTTTGCGGTGTATATGCCTGACCCTGCAAGAGCCGGGTCGGAGGGTTTCCTGCTTCTGAAATACACCTCCTACCCCAAAAACACTGGCACAGGGCTCAACCCCACGCCCCAGCAAGCTGGACTGTGGTTGAGAGGTGCCCCGTGGGCTCCCACCCAGGCACCTCTCACCCTCCTGCAGCACGACCGCGGCTCTGCCGTGGCTGGGAGGAGAGCACCGGCCTTTCCAGCCCCAGTGCCTGCTGCGGGATGTTTCCTTCCTCCGTCCCAGCGGTCAGGAAAGGCTTTCTTAAACGGGGGAAACCGGACTCAGCTGCCCACAGCAGCATTCCTGCCCACACACCGCTTGCCGACAGAGAAATGGGTCAAACAGCCTCCCACCAGCATCGCCTGACCGACTTCAGGGCATCTCCCTTGCCTGCAAATACAGATTAACTTCCCTAGGAAATGAAGGAGTGCAGCTTGTGCTTTTTGTTTGGCACGGGTGTCCCGTGACAGTTTATTTTAATCGTCTTGCTGCTTTTAATAGTTCATGGCAGTGTCATGAGGCAGCCTCTCCTGCTGGGCAAGCCGTAGGGAGGGTGGGCGTCCCGTGGCACAGCTCACAGAGGTGCCAGAGGGATACTGAGGGAAGATTTTGGGGGACTGCTCCGTCAGATCCTGGACAGCAGAGCAGGGAGCAGCTGCTCAGTCCGCCCAGGGGACCGAGACCTTGAAATATCGCTTTGGAGAAGCTGCGATCTGGTCTCCCACCATCATTTTCTCCCTAACCCTCATTCATCCGCTGCCCAAAGCAAACAAGCCAGGTCCCTTCACGGGGACTTGGTGCCAGGCTTTGCTCGTCCTCAGCATCCCCCCAAAGCTACGCCAGGGCTGTGCTCTGCCCTGCGAGGGGAGGACCAGCCCTGCAGGCCACGCTGGACACGGTGCCGCATCCTCGGTCGCTGGAACGCCTGCGCTGGTCCCATCTGTATCCCAACACTGCCCTGCACCAGTCAGCTCCGCAAATTCAGGCGCTTGTCCCCAGCCGCTCCGCCGGCTTTTCTATTCCAACAGCTCTGGTTTTCTCACCTTTTGCCCATGGAAGCGGTTCAGGCAAACGACCTCTGGGGCAGGTGAGGTTTTACTCTTGGTGTAGATCTCCTCCTACGCTGTAGAGATACTTTACGTTAGTTGCCCTGCAGCAGAACAGGTCTGCTGGCTGCACTGAGCGTCTCTCCTCTGAACCAAACTCCCTGGCTGCAGCAGAGAGGTGAGCGCTTCCCTCGGCAAAGGAGCAGGGTTGTAGTGCAGATAAACTCCCTTCAGCTTCACAGCAAGGGCTCGAGTAAATGCGGACGGCACAAACCCCGCACCTTTCCTCGTGCGGGGTCCCACCGCAGTTTCTTAACTGCAGATCCTTGCTGGAGCATAAGCCGTGTCCTCGAAGTCGCCTCCCAAAAACTTCCCAGGTGAGAGGGAAATGGTGAGCCTGGCTTCAAGCAGAAGCTGATCAAGAACTTTATCCGTGCCTTCACCCACAAGGACACATCAGGGCAAGACAGCTGGGTGCCTCGTGCTTCCGAAAACGATGAGCTGGCTCACTGCAAGCTGCGCAACACGCAATCGTGTCGACAGCAGAAAGGATCAAAAGCCTGCGCAGCAAATTGGGCTGTGTGTTACCTCATTAAAACCTTTTTTGGCTGTGCCGAAGCCTCTGCTTCAAAGCCTGCTGCAGTTCCTAGCGACAACATTAGCGCTTCTTAGGAAAGCTGAGAGCCTTGCCCGAGACCGGAGCCGGTCTCTCTTCCAGAGATGAGCTCTTCGCTCCTGCACCGGCTGCAGGGGAGGCTTTGGGAGGCAGAAACAGGGTCTGAAAGCCATCTCTGAGCCGGGATGAATTTGGCAGCACGGGCACGGTGCGTGCAGCCCCCATGCCCCTCTCAGCGCCTGGTGCGGAAGTGTTGAGAAGGAAATGAAACAACAAACTTTCAACACATGCCCGCTGGCCATGGGGCAGCCTGGGGAGGCTGCAACCACCCAGCAGCCTGCAGGGCTGGGAAATTTTGCCAGGGGTCCTCTCTGTTCCCAGGGACAGCCTGGGATTGGGAAGAGGCAGCCAAAACTGCCTCAGTGCTTTTGTACCTGGGTTAGGAGGAAGGATGCTTCCCTTGCTGCCGCACCAGGAGCGCTCGGTGCCAGGAATTTGGGGGAGGAAAAGTGAAAGGTGGGCTCAGCTTTGGTGCGATGCTGTTTCTTTATAAGGCAACACAGGGTGATGTTTCCCTGGATACAGCGGGAATGAAGAGCAGGAAGCAAATTTCCTCGATCACAGCTCCAAGGGTTGGTTGGGGTTTTTTTCATCCTTTTTTTTCTCCATCAAGTTATCTCTTCACTCACAAAGCTGGTGTAGGCTGCCCTACGGGGCTGGCTGGTCAGCACGTCTCTTGGCTATACGGTTTGGCATCTCGCGGCTTCTAGGCAAATATCTTGGCTGACCACAACCAGTCCCCTCCACTAGTACTTTGTCTCCAGTGAGACTTTTTCTGGCCACAAAGCCCCACTTTAGGCTCGGCCTTATATGAGGTCAGGGATTTGAGTGATGGCTCCTCTCCTAAAATGGAGCCTGAGGAAGCAATCCATTTATCCTGAGTGGTACACCCTGCCACAACTCCCCCCTTCCATGAGGTTCTGCACAATTTCCATCAAAAGTCAAATAAGGCTGTAGCGAATGAAGCCATCCACAGTATAATTCCAGATTAATTAGCAGCATGCAACCATATTATGAGTAACACGGCATTGCGAGGTCAGCCACTCCATCATCATCAGTTCCCCATTTCCTCCCTCGTTCTTCCTTAGGGCTGGGGTGCTGAGCAATAGCGAAACCTCTGATGCAGACCAGACCTCTCCCGCGGGGCACACGGGCACCCAGGCAGCACCACGTCCCGCAGATTTCTGCCACCTCCACGCGTCCTCAGCCGCCGTCGGTGAGCGGAGCAGGCAGCCTGCCATAAATGCTCCTCGTGCACGACCAAGCGATCACCCGGTCCGAAGAGTGACCATACTTTTACCTAATCGACTTTTAAGTGTCCTTTTACCCGAACTGTAAAGCACCGTAGGCCAGCCCTCCCCAGTCTCGGTGAGGGAGGCTGCCCCACCGCAGGGAGCTGGCGTGAGAAGGGACTCCAGCTCCTCTCCTCTCACGTGCCAGACCATCATCGTTCAAGATGTTTCACGGTTTTCTTTTCCTCTGCTGCACTGCTGCTCAGCTGTTTGTTTTGCTCAGCCACGCTGGCTCAAGATGGTAACAAGGATGGGAGAGTCACAAATTTAGGACTGGAGGGGTTTTGTTTTTGTTTTTTCTCCTTTTCCTTCTGCTTTCATTCCCGCTGCTGGAGCATCAGGGGAAGGAAACACTAGGTCCAGACAGACAGCAAACAGTTGTCTACTAGTATTAGTTATCCATCCCGGAACCGGGAATATTGTCTCCGGCTGCGCTTGGAGACAAGGTTCAAAAGGACATGCCCCCAGCAAAGTTCAGATCCTGGCTCTGGGACGAAGCCTCTCCAGAACAGGCTGAGCAGCTCCCAGGGCTGGGCTGGGCTTCCAGACGAGCCCCGTAGCCCGCCAGGATGGGGGACCCTCACCAGCTCCGGAGCTTCTCCCCACACCAAGCGCCATGAACCAGGCTGCGTATCCGCACGGATGGATGCTCCTGGACAGCACAGGCCAGCAACTAATGCTTTAAATGCCCCCGGGGCCTGTTGCTCGCTGATCTCTAGTTGGGCCACAGCAGCCTGTATTTTAGTTTCAGAGCACTCAAACCATCTGAGGCGTCCCTCACCCGCCAGGCAGGGAAGGCTGCAGTTTTCCACCATAGCTCCCTCCCGCGCCCGTAGCCATTTAATCTGCACCCTCGGCTTTGACAAACCGATTCTCCATTTACGTTAAGTGGTACTTGAGACAATTTGGGGAGGAAATGGAAGAGGGCTAACTCCTAAACCTGGCAGGTCAGCGCTGCTGTGCCCAGGAACCCAGCTGGAACTGGCTCTAATGGCCACTGTCTTCGCTCTGCCCTGGGGGAAGCCGTAGCAGGAACAAGCTGAGAGCTCAGCTGCTCTCCGTGCAGGCAGGCTCTTTGCAGCAGGACTAGATGCTGCGGGTTTAGCAATTTGCCTCCACCTCCCCGAGGCTGTGACAGGGCTGATTGCTCAGCCCCTCGGTTTTGCTGTTACAACAGCCTGTGAGGGCCACGCTGTAACCTGCATCAATTATTTTTTTTTTTTTAGCCGGGTTTATTATATTTAATGGTCTGGTTTACAGATCCTTTGTGCCAGCACAACAGTCCGGTGCAGGGACAGGAATGTTTGAAATCAACTTCACCATCACCCCTTGCATCTTCTGAAATTGTATATACGTGCGCCCTCTCGTTCGGACCCTTCCAACACCTGCTGGGATCAGCCCTGAGGTCGGGCGGTGCAGACAACAAACAGAGCTCCAGCACCAGCTTGCAGGAACAACTCTCTTGTAGGGCCCACAGATCAGCTCCCAGTTCAATCTCTTTTCCACTCTTGCTTATTACAGCATTTGTAACCACTCACCTACTCTGACCACTCCCCAAATCCCAGGAAAACCTCTGTGAGGCACTTAGCAGCTCTGGAGATCCACAGAAGACCAACTAACCTGGAGCCACCAGAACTTGCTAGCTCAAGGTTGCACTCTGCAAAGTGGAAAATGTCGCAGGAGACTAATTTTGGCCCTTCCACGGGGATGCACAAAGAGGTGGAAAGTTGAAGGAAAGTACTGTGCCAGTGGAAAAAAAGATACAAGTCTCTTTCCATCTTGCACAGGACAGAGCGGCATCCAAGCCGTACACTGACTCACGCACAGCAACACAAAAGGACACAAAAAGCAGCCCGAGCTTAAAAGAGTCAGCACGCCGTCAGCACAGAGGTGTTACAGCAGTTCTGCTCTGTACCACAGCACTGCCTGGCCAGCTGGCATTATTTTAAGATGATCCTATGATGGGAAAGTAATTTTAATGGAATTTAAAGGGCATGCTGTTGACAAAGATACCCTACACGTTTCTGCAAAACACTTTGGAAAAAGATTGAAGTATCTGAACCAGTAAACTCCCAGACGAGAGTAACTCCAGTCCCGCTTTTAACAGTGCATACGCGCAAGACTTCAGCACCGCAGCACCTGCGTCCCACGCACCACGCACGCACCTCCATCCCTTCACACATTAATCCCCATGCAGGCTTTCAAAAGCTGCAGCCCCAGTAACGTAACATCAAAAGTCGCTCACGCTGACCCCTTAACGTGACTACACCCACACGCGCAGCAACGCACGGTGAATCTCCACGCCTCCTCCTTCTGCACATCTCCCTGCCCCCCCCCTTTCTTTTAATTCTACCTACACTTAAGTTTCTTAATGAGAAGACTTTTTCCCCTCTCAACATTTGCTAAGACAGAAATCCCACCCTCACCCTTTGGGTAGACACGTGTGCTCCCCTGAGAAGGATTTTACTGTACGCTGCACCCTCCCTGCTCCCCCGTACCCCTCATGGCGAACACCAGCCACAACTTCCAACTCAGACTTTCTCATCAAGGTTTAAAACTCTGCCGACCCAGGATGAGAGGGACAAGGTTACAATTACCAGGTGCTGGTGTCACACTCCGGCTTTTTATGCCATGGCTGGAGCACCAGAGCACACAAGCACCTGGGGCAGTTTAAGGGGCTGCAGACCAGAAGACGAATACAGACACGAGTTCCTTATTCAATTTATAGCAGAAACATAACAAAAAGTAGATTTTCTGAGGACAAGCTGGAAGATGAGTGAAAAGCAGTTTTGCCAATCCAGTGATAAAACAGACTTCTCGACTTATCTATCACCTCCTCCACTAACCTTACCTTCCGGTGACTCCAGAGACTGGAAATAAAGCGAAGAAGAGCATTTGTTTGCACAGTTGTTAGTTACAGACTCAGAAATACCATCTTCAGGCCAAGAACAGAACTAGCTTGGCTCAAATTCACAGCCTCGTGTTTTGAACAGCTAACTCTCTGAGAGCACGCAAACAAGGTGCATTATCGTCCTCCAAAATCCCCGATGTTGGCCACTGCCAGCTGCCTTGGTGATACGCCGAAGGTACCATAACGCCCGATTTCAGCTACAGAGAGTCGCTCAGCATCAGGGGAGGTCTGCAGCGCTGCTGACGGGACAGGCCGATGCTCTGACACCGCAGCCGCTGGTTTTGGAGGCGACGCGTATGGTCCTCGCTGCACCTAGGGAAGGAGGGAACGGCAACACACGCACACAGACTGCAGCACATGGATAATCTTTATTGGTAACATCAGTGGAGCACCAGTAAACCATTACTGACTGTAGTGGTGACACACAGCTGAGGCACATGCTAAGGCACTTTTATTATATATAAAAAAAAAAAAATTAAATTTTTTTGTGACAGCAATTGGGACATGAGGCTCCTGCATTTAGAGCGCTTCAGGCATACAGTATGGTGCTTCATATTTAATTATTTTTACTTCGCTCATAAGTAGGTCTAAATGCAGCATATACAATATGGTTAAGAATACAGGTAAATCCAGCAACCAGTGTACGGTGTAGAAAAGTAAAGACTATCTATATATAACCATGGTCCCAATAGAAAGGCAGTGATAAAGACCTTTATTTTTTTTCTTAATTACTTATTACGAGAGATACAAAGGCCTTACATATATCTGTGCAGATTAAAGGGTTTTTAATATACTCTTAGTCAATGGTGCACAATAACTAATCCCAACCCTTGGTTACAGAGCAGGTGCAAGAGGCTTGGACATGTCAATAAAAGAGGGATTTCCCTCCCCTTATCCCCACCCTCTGCCCACTACCCTATTAAATTCCCCTAGATTCTGTCTATTACCATTAAATATATTTGGTCCCCCAGAGATTCTCAGACAAGCACAAGGACATTGTTCTGCTTCCCCAGCCTGTCATTAACTACTGGTCCACGCTACCTTAGATGAAACCGCTCAGAGGCAGAGACACTAACAGGACATCATTGCACTTCAGAGATCTGTCCGGACAGTAAAAATGAGAAGAAAAAAAAAAGACAACTTTGGCAAGTCCTCCAGGTAACTGGTCCCGAGAGGAGCTTCCCTCTTCACCCCTCCCTGGAAACATGTGAAAGAAGAAAGGGCAAATTGCCATGGCCAAAGCACACCATTTTTCCTGAAACTGCTCCCAAACCATGTGGGTGGGCAGATTAAAAGAGGCAGAAGTCTGAGGTCACTGAACATGATTGCCGAAAGCAAACAAAGAGGGAGGGGAAAGAATACAGGAAGGAGCTTCCCTGCAGCTAGAATCAAAGACAAAAGGAGATTTACAGCAAAAATAATCTTTCCCTAACCCCACTCCCTCCAAACTGTGTAAGGATTCACCAGCAGACATGGCACGGACAGTTCTACAGGCCTTTGTAGTGGCCAAACTGCTGGTCAGATTTCAGAGCCCCGACTCTTTGGCATTAAATACAAAGAGGATTAGGAAACTGGAAAGAGGAGGAAACTAGGAACACAGATGCCCGATGGCTCCAGATACACAGAGCTGGGCTTGCTCTGCAGATCCCCAGCCAATTTAGGAGGAGAGGGTTTGCTGAAAGTCCAATGGAAGAGGGGAGGGTGGATGGGTCACTCCATCACATGTAACCTGGGTCAAATGGGAGGACTTATTCAGTAGCTTTGGCATCACCAGCATCTGCCTTGCCGTCCACTTCCTCATCAGAGCACTCTCCCGCACCCTTCCTGACAATTCGACGTGTGACGACAAACGGCAGGTCCCCACGCCTAGGGAAGGACAGACAGTACGTCAGCAACACAAGGTTTCACTGAACTCACCAAACAGGGCAGGCTCTGGAAAGAGGTAAGGAAGTACCTGGCCACGCCGTTTACTGGGGGCAGTTACAGCAAGACTATGCTGGACTGGCTGCCAAGGTATTGCACAAAATTGCTCTGCCTTACCTGAGTTTGCTCTTCAGGGAGCTGACTTCTCTATTCATTGCATCAGCTGTTTCAGTGGCATCCTCCAGCTCACGCTGGAGCTTCCTACGGGATGCGTTGGCTCGTTGGGCCTCCTCTTCTGCTTCCTCAAGCTGGCGTTTCAGCTGCTTCAAGCGCATGTTTGCCTTGTCCGCCTGAGCGTGTATGGAGGGGGGAAAAAACAGAAGGAAAGAAGGAAAAAAAAAAAAAAAAAAAAATCAGGGTTTCCCCAGAGTTACAGCACAGTAGTTAGAGCAGCAAAAAGCAGAGTTTCCAAAGCCCCCTCTTCCCTTTCTGAAGGGAGCTTCCTAGGACTTGACAGCTCCAAGCTTTTCCTTAAAAGCATTACATTTTCATCTGTATCATCTTGTAATTATCACAGTCAGGGAAAAGAAGAGAAATCCATAGGAAGGTTAATGCTAGAGCCCTCCTACATGCAGATGATGCCTTGGTCATAGAAGGGAAATCCTCCCACCAGAAGACTCACCGATGCTGCAGGTAACTATACGCACCTGATCTTTGAATTGCTCAGCATTACGCCTCTCGTCATCCACCTGCAGCAAGATATCTTTCAGCTTCTTCTCGGCACGGCGCACCTGCTTGCTGGCAGCCTGGCGCTCCCTACACAGAAATACAGTGATGCTCAGACAAGAACTTATCTCCTGTTGTCCCCAACAAGATGACCTGACTCGGGCAAGTTAGAAACAATGAAGATGGCAAAAGTCCTCCTAATTTAGTAAAAAGGGGATGGGTGGCAATGTTTCACAGAAATAGCCAAAAGGCACTGATGTCATACAGATACGACCCTTCTTGCAGCTACAGAGGGGCAGCAAGTGTATTACAGCTGCAGTTTTAAGGGTGGTTAAGTCTGGAAGAAGCTAGAAGTCTCTACAGTGAAAAACAAGGAAGGTTTGCCAAGATCTTACTGCTGTACTACCCAGTATATCTAGGATGAAGCCCTCACTCAGACAAATCAGAATTTGTTCAAAGAGCTTAAAATGCCAGAGTGGGTGGAGGCTCATAAAACAGATGGAGTTTCTACTAGGACATACTTTGTCTCCATGTCCAACTGCTCTTCCAGCTGTGCTATCTTTGCTTCCAAGGCCGTGATGGTAGCCTTGTACTTGGACTTTACTGCACTCTCCATCTCCTGCAGTTTAAGCTTAAGCTCCTTGTTCTGGCGCTCCATCTGCTGGCGAGCGTTCTCATTCTTCTGCGCATTGCTACGCTCAGCATTCAGGTCGGCATTCATCTGATCAATCTGCAGAGAGAAGAAGTACTCAGCATATCGAGCGCTCCAGCCTGAAAGGCCCATTTGTTTCTCAGACACATGCTGACACGCAAAGAAGAAGGACCCTCAGGGTGAGCCGAATACCTGGAATAACTCTGATGCAGAGGGAGCTGTCTGTAGGCAGGGTACTTATCAAAATATCTGAAGTTTACGCAGATTTTCAAAGTAATTCCTTGAATAACAGGTTTATCAACCTCCTCTTAGGCCTAAATTTGCCAATCATGTACAGTGCTCTCTGGGGTGAAGGCCACGATTTGGCACATAACACAGTCATTATCAGTCTTAGTGAATTACAAAAATCCTGAGGCAAGTGGATCCAAAACGTGTGTTTTACTAATTTATCATTTATTTGCTGTCTGTCTACTTCCACTACAAAGCAGCAGCTCAAAAATACTGACTTTCAAGGGTGAAAGGGCAAGAACTCAGTCCAATTCCAAGCCAGGGCTCTGGCTGACAGTCAACCAAGGAAAGAACTATGCTCTCATCCACCAGAGTGAAAAACTGTTTGGAAAACCATCAGCCTAGCTCCTTGGCTTTGGAGCGCTAAGAAAACAACATGCCTGACTCTCAAAGTCAGGCAGATAAAATATGGCAGAGAACAGGCAGATTAAGATCATGGTTTCTATAGCAGCCTAACAAATTCCATATGGTTAGTCCATTTGAAGAAGCATAGAACTGGGAGAAAAGTCATTTTCCAAACATACTGTGGCACTGTTCAGCATGCCAAGTTGGAGCAGCATGCTACAGATCATCTTTCTCATAATCCCTTAATACAGAAAAAACCCAGCCTCTCAGTCCCTTTTCTATAAACTTGGGAGATTGTTCCAGCTACCCAATGATTTAAATGATCAAAACCAGTGAGTTAACATGAGCTCTGACTGCCCACCTGTATTCAGGTGTTTCATCTTGCTTGCACCTATGGACTTCTGAGGGCCTGTGCTGTACACAAAGCAGCAGCTGGCATTACTCAGAGTGCAGTCTGACAATTTACAGACTAGAGAGCCCCTACTGGCACATGCAGCCTGAACAGGTACCTGAAGATTGGCCTTCTTGAGCCGGTCATTGATTATCTCTGTGTTGCCCTGTTCTTCTTCTAACTCTTCCTCCAGCTGAGCTATCCGGGCCTCCAGGCGTCTCTTTTCCTCCATGGCCAGTGCTCTATAGGACACAGAAGCATTAAGGTAGTGTTGGTGGCGTTAATGCCTTGGAGAAAACTTGCCACTTCTCATTTTACAAAATAAGCTCAGTCTTTCAGGAGCAGAGAGGATAGAGGGCATGCTGCAGTCTATATAAAAATAACAGCCTGCAAAGTATTTTCTCAAACCAGCTCCTCCACCCTTAGACAGGGAACATTACTCACCCTTTACCACTGTTGTTGGCAATCTCATCAGCCAGCTCATCCCTTTCTTGCTGGGCCTGGCGCTTGGCACGCTCAGCAGCTGCAAGTTCCTGGAATGAAAACGAGACGGTCAGTGATCCAATGGGAAGCTACCAATTAATGCAGCATAGGAAAAAGTAGTTACTGGTAATGGGTGGTACGGTCTCTAGCTAGATCCAGACTTAATTATAAGACATGGTCTGCTCCCCTCCCACCCCACAGCTTCCTTTGTTTTGCACACTCCTATAGCTGTTAAGAAAGGGCCAAATTCTGTGTGAAGTGGAATTTGTATTTAAGCAGAGCAAAAAGTACAAAAGAAAGGAAATAACCACTCCAGCTTAGACTGCTACACTTTGTTCTTGGCCAAAGAAAATGAACAAACCCTCGACTTGCATGCATATTCCATTACCTCCTGCAATTGGATCATCTCTGCTTCCATGCTCTTCAACTTCTTCTCATTTTCTTTGGCCTGTGCCAAGATCTCTTCTCTGGAAGTACGTGTGTCCTCCAGTTCCCGCATGTAATCCTTCATTTGTGCCTGAAAAGGGAGAACAAAAAAGGATGAATTTCAGAGCGTCCACATTAACAAATTGGGTTTGTTTATCTTACAGGAAGCACGGAGAGGGAATATGGAAATACGGATTCATTAATCTTCAGCTACCAAAAAGGTTGCTCAAAAGAAGAGGAACCATCCTTTTCCCATTTCATAAGTAACACAGAGAAATAGTAATTGAAGGAAACAGGAACGCTTAAATTGCAGGAAAAAAGAGGGGGGAAGGGAGGGTACAGGAAGCTTTCTAGTGAAGCAATGGAATGGACAGCCTAGGGACAATTTGGAGGTTTTCCTACAAACAGATCAGACAAATACCTGTAGAAATTACAAAGGCGTAACAGACCTGTCTTGGGGCAGGAGAAGGCCTAAGTGATATTTAAGTCCCTCTAGCGTTGCAGCTCCGTAATACTTTCCAAACCACTGACATGAGGCAAAGCACTAGAGTGGACTTCCCCTACAGCTTGTCTCCCAGGGAGTTAAACAGGCAGAGCAGGGTTAGAAGGATATCTGAAATGTCAATAAATCTTTTGCAGTAAATTGCTACAAGGTTCTGCTGCTCTTGTGACAGTGAAGCATGGTTCTTATGAGGTGAAATCTTGTATCCCATTTCCCTGGGTAAATGCTCTACACTGACAGTTGCAGTGTCTCACCTGCAGTTTGCGGAGCTGCTTGATGGCTTCTTCACGATTCTTGTTAGCAGTGTCTATATGGCTTTCCAAATCCTTCAGGTCCATCTCTAGCTTCTTCCTGGCAGCTACAGCAATGGAGCGCTGTTTTCGTTCATCTTCCAATTCCACCTCCATCTCTCGCACCTGTATGGAGAAATACAGGCATCAGCATTTCAGCTCCTTGATTTCCCAACAGCCGCTTTTTGCATCCCCCTTTCAAACTGTACAGAAGTGCAAGCATGTGACTTGTTTTCATTCTTCCTGGCAGGGGGATGGGGCTAACATTCCTCACTAATAAAGCTACATGGGTTCCTTTGATAGCCAAAGGCTGTTTGAACAATTATGCACACAAGGGGGAAAGTCTCTCACAGCTTTGCAGCGCTGCCTGAAGAGTTACCATTAACAAGAATCTGTGGATTGGCAGTGTCTGTCTAACCATCTTTGGACACAAGTGCTTCTGTGTACGGAACACTTTCAAGATTTACAGAGCAATTCTTACTTGTCTAATCAGCTGTTTCTTCTTCTCTTCATTCTGTTCATCACGTCCCTGGAGATCACGGTCAAACTGTGCCTTCATGGCCTGTTGGTTCACTTCTAGACGCAGTTTGGCATCCTCTGTGGCCTGCAGTTCATCTTCCAGCTCTTCCAGCTGTGTCTTCATCTCCTCCACCTGCTGCTCCAGGGCTCGCTTAGCCTTCTCCAGCTCATGGACCTACAGCACAGTACCACACATGAGGTTTCCTCAAAGAGTGCAGACAATTTCACCTATCCTAAGAGCAAAAAAGTCTAAGAACAGCCACTCACATGAGATGGGATACAACACACTGAATCTGTCCCCTGTATTAGGGCAGAGATACCCCTCAAATCCAGCTGCTCGCATACCTGCAAGCTGCCAGTATGAATCATAATTACCTATTAGTTCTGGTCATGTATGTGTGGTGGTGGGGAGAAAAAGAAAAGCATCTGTTAGCCCAGTCCTGACCTACTGCAGACTTATCAGAGCTGGACACCTCTGGTTCTGACAGAATTCAAGAAAATACTTTTTAGCCTCTGATTATTTTTTTTTTTCCTTCCTGCTTATCATAACATTTTTTGTCTTGAAATATTGGGGTTACTGTCTTCCACTGCCTGGCTAATCCCTGTGTTTTACATATCAGGCTCACATCGTACCTTCATCTTTGCCACAATGATACCAGTTAATTTTCAGTTTGCCACTACCTCATTTGGGTCATTTCCAAGCTCTTCCAACCCATCTTTCCCACCTACTAATGTAATACAAACATAACATTCAAAAACTCACAATGTGTGCAGTGTTCTCTACTACATCCCTCTGTGTTCACACTAGCATAAGCTTTTTGCAGTATTAAACTAACAGTATCACCTGTGTGACATTTCCTGCCCAGATACTTCAACTTCATACTTACACTTTTCCCAACATCATCCTTTGAACTCATCAGGTCTTCCATCTCTGTGCGGAACTGCTTATTGATTCGTTCCAGCTCAGCTTTCTGCTCTATGGCCTCTTCCAGGGCTCTGGCCAGGGAGAGGGCCTTGGTCTCCTTCTCACGGGCTTCTGCCTCAGCATGGTCCCGTTCTTCTGCATACTTGGCAGAGATGTTCTTCTCCTCTGCCAATAGCTACAAAAGCACAGCATCAGTATTCTGAGACATTACTGACAAATTTCTAACAAGGTAAACATGCATTTTTTCTTTACTGCCTTCTTGATAGTGTTCTGCCATGGATAGAAGGAACCAAGAAAATGCAGCTTCAATGAATGAAGCATGCCACCCCACCTTTAATAACTGTGCTGACCCCAAACGAACAAACTTCTGATTCTCTAGGCCTCCAATCTATTCTTTCCAACCTTCCCTCAAAGATGATCTGCAAACACCTTTGAACTTGGTCTTGATATAAATGTTATCCCTTTGGGAAAAGGAGCATCGCTAAACTTTTTATGCATGGAACAGTATTAATTTACTTCTATGAAAGCTTATTTCTCCACTCTATGTGCTATGCCTTAGTTCAGAAATAATATGCATTCTCCAAGTAGCATTGCTTAGGTATTCTTAAAGCAGACCCGTCAACAAGGGCAGGTTGGATGGGGCTTTGAGCAACATGGTCTAGTGGAAGGTGTCCCTGCCCATGGCAGGGGTGGTTGGAACTAGGTGATCTTTAAGGTGCCTTCCAACCCAAACCATTCTATGATGCTATGATAAGATACACCTACTGAATGCCCAGTGACTGAAGTCGTACCTGATCAAACTTCTTCTGCTTCTTCTCTAGGTTGGAAACAATCTGCCGCTGATGATCGAGGTCCACAGCGAGGTCATCCAACTCTTGCTGCAGGCGGGTCTTCGTTTTTTCCAGCTTGTCATACGCAGCTGTCTTCTCTTCATAACGCTGGCTCAAGCCCTCCAAGTCCTTCTGCAGCTTCTTCCTGGCTTCCTCTGCTGACTCAAGGCAGCCCAGACCATCATCCATCTTCTTCTTTGCGTCTATTGCCTGAAGGAGAGAAAAGATAGCACATGAAGCCACACCACAGATAACACTATACAGTACCAGAAGTTGAGGAAATAAGTCTGCTCATTTCTGAAGGTACTACTCCCCCCTCAAATAATACTGTAGGACTGAATTCCCAAAGGGATTCCTGGATAGAAATCTACAAGCAGTTCATATGATTATCATCAGAGACCTCTTCATCTCCCCTCTCATCCAAATCAGCAGGATCACCCTTTCCCAGGAAGGGTTCTGCTACTAGAAGTCAATTCTGCATTTAGATTTTACTTCCTTCAAGACAGACCTACGTTTATGCTTCCTCTCAAAAGTCATTGGTTTACAGGATGCAGATTTTGTACCTGTTGCTGAAGAATAGAGATCTGTTTCTCCAGGTTTCTCTTTGTCTCCTCTTCTTCTTCCAGTTGCTCTTTGAAACTGTTCTTCTCATCCTCCATTTGCTTCAGCTTAGTGCTGAGGCTCAGTTTTAGGCGGGTCTCCTCCTGCAGCAGCTCCTATAAAGCAAACAGCCCAGTGGAATTCAGCACTGCTCCTTGGCTTTAAAGGCTCACAATCCTCACCCACTCTCTCCAGAATGAGTACTTTTGAAGTTGAGTTTAAGTATGCAACTTATTTCACAGATAAGACAACCAAAGCCAGAATTTAAATAATTGTCTTCCAGATAGTCAGTATAGAAACAAAATATTCAGAAGGGTCCTATTCTCTTGTGCACTCTAATGATTAAAGTATACTACTTTACTACACAAGCCATGCACAGTCCTTTCTGGAGCCCTCTGAGTAGCACACAAAGCATTAAAACCTTTCCCAACAATAGCGTGACTGTACTCTGCTACATGACTTTCTCATATTCAAGTATCAAAGAAACAGACAACAGGCTAAAGTGATTTAGCATGATCAAAAACAACGTTAGTCTTAGCAGAATTGTAAGACACTGGTCATTTATCAACAGCATTTATTGACTTATGCTGTGAGTGCTTGAGCTGAAGGATCTGTAGAGACTAGTAAGACCAGTCTTCAAACTAGTGCGTAATTTTTTGTATAGTGCACTACCTTTGAATCTGTTTTTTAAAAACAGGAATAAGTAGACAGAACATCAATGACTGTTTAAGGTTACTCAGTATCTGAGGTTTGGCATGCTCTTCCTTTCTTTGCCTTCCAACCTTCTGCTTGGTACTCCATGCTTTACCAAAAGACTTATATTCTATTAACTGTAAATGGTTGTTTTATCCCAAAGAATAACACTAAGCATGATTTTTTCCTGAGAAAATACCAAATTATTTGAATCTATCACTTCCCCAACATGCACTGGGAAATAAAATTTTCTGCTTAACTTTACAAATTTGCCAGAAACCACAGACACAGGCACACACACACACACACAAACAAAACCCCTATCAAATATTGACTATGAAGATCTCAAAAAAGAACTTAGCATTCCAGTGCAGTTCTAGCATTAAGGAGCTCTCTAGCAGAAAGGTGATAAAGGAGGATTTCTAAATCTAAGACAGGGAAAGTTACATATGTTTCACATACTGAGGAAGCGGAAGGAAGATAAACAGCTTGTTTCTGCAGAAATGCTCTGAATACCATGCAATATAACCCCTTAGCAAAAACCAGCCAGATCCAATCCTTTGAAGTGTTGTATATCCAGTATTTAATGGTGTCCAGAGTGATTTCTCACTTTAGAATTTGTAATGGACACTGGCTGCACCACACACAGCTGCCTTGGCTTCCAAAGCTCTCACCTGCGTATCCTGAAGCTGTGATTCCAGAGCAGAGAAGTCCTTTGCTAATTTGATTGATTTGCTGTCAGACTGGTTCAAAAGACCTGTGACATTGTCCAACTCGACCTGAAGGAGAGATCAGAGCATCAATTATTAAATGCATCAGCAAAAACAAAGCCAGGAACAGGCGAGCAGTTCCGAGACCCAAAAGTGAAAACGGAGGCACCTCTCAACAGTAAAGCATGTGTATAATCTCTCACAGGAATGAATGCATCATTTCCAAAGTCCCAGGGATGAAATACAAGAAGTTGAAAACAGATTTTTACTTGGGATCACCTCTGTTGCAACAGCCTTCTGGTTTTGGTTGTTTTGGTATTTTCAAGGCCTATATGAGATTTTAGACAGCCTGACAAGAATTTTAAAAGCTTCTATTAAACTAACTCTCTTCTATTTTATACTATCTGCTTCAGGACTATATCTAGAGTCTTAAAATTACATTTTCACACTCCAAAAGATACTGCACACACCAGCAATGCCCAACTTCTAATGACAACCCTCCATAAAAGAGACGGCAGAAGACAATGCTCCACGTGAGTCAAAGGGATTTGTTGTTCCCTTGAAGAAAGGAGAAGAAAACCCTAAATTTCCACATCACCCTTGAGCCACCCCTCATCACCATCAACCACATTACAAAGCATCAAGACACTGTCTTCCAAATTAGTTACACAATCATCAGTCTGTTTGTGCCATTTCAGGTCCACAAGCAGCTGAATGTTTACAGAACTGTACTGTACAAACTGCTGCATGCTGAAGGGGAGCAGACATGCTGATACTTTAAGGCTTCAAAACTCAAATGGCAACTGGTTATTTCACCTTCTCAGGGCTGCTCATGAGAAGCGACATCAATCCAAATGTCCTGCCCTGGCAGTGAGTTAAGGAGTATGCATAGTCCTTGGGAAGCAAACTATGGATTTGCTTTTTGTAGGAACTTCATCCTCAGGAGGAACAAGATTTTTGAACTAGCTATGGGGAGGTACCATCCTACAACCTTTTCTCTCTAGCCCTGGGCTGAATCAGAAGCTAAGGAAAACCTGTGCCACTCACCTGCAATTTGTTAACCTTCTCAGCCAGTTCAGTCTTCACTCTCTCACCTTCTGTAAATTTCACCTGCAGTTCTTGGAGCTGAGCATCTATTTTTTTCCGCTTGTGCTCAGCATCCCCTTTACCCTGCAGAAGAACCTTCACCTCATTGGATAGTTCAGCCCTCTCACTTTCCAGAGCTTGTTTTGCTTTTTCAAGATTTGCTTTCACCTGAGGGAAAAAAAAACAAAACGGCAAAACCCCTCAGACTTTAGATATGGCAGGATCCTTCCACCGAGTACTCCCCCCCGACCCCCCGAACAAGCAAGCTAATGTTGCACGTGTAGCAGATAAGTTGTAGACTGCTTACTCAGAAAAAACAACTTGACAGCTTGTCACTGATAAGCAGGAGACAATGTAACAATCAGAGAAGATGACAATACAGGAGATAGTCTTGCACCATCAGATTTCCAAATTAAAGGTTGTACAAGTCAACAAGTGCTAGCAGTGAAAAGAATGTCTTGGCTATGCAGTATAACATGCCTGATGGGGAAAAAAGAATTAATGCAACTATTTAAAACAACTTCACATATGCTTCATAGTGAAAAATGATCTACCAAGAGAAGAAGAAGAGCACATGTATCAGAAGCCTAGTATCATGAATACTTCATCTTCTTCTGCAGCTTTAAGATATTGTCATAGAGCAGCTATCATTTCAGGGAGGTTGACTGCTTTGGCCTTGTGTTTTCTGTTCCACATACCCGTTTGGTTTGTTCTAACTGCTCTGCTAGCTCTTCAATAGCTTGTGAATGTTTCTGCCTCATCTCTTGGATTTGAGCCTCATGAGTCTTTGCCTCATCTTCAAGGGTCTTCTTCAAAACCGTTACTTCTTGTTCTCTCTTTGACCTGCAAAATTCACAAAGTCCATTTAGATGCCAAGGAAAGAATCAAACAGATGTGTATAACCACCAACAGCATTTCTAATGCAGGAAAATGCCAAGGTCTGTTCAGCCCTTTGAGCTACAAAGACACTTGTCAAAGTTAGAACTTAGCATTGCACCCTTCTTAAGTTCAAGCTGGCAGCATTACTTTCAGCCTAAGAAGGAAAAGCCTGAAAGTATGAATGTTTCAGGGGTATCACTAACACTATGGTTTGGGAGCAAATTAACTTTCTTACATCAGAAATGCAGGTAATGCAGTCTTGACTACAGCTTGCACACTACCTCCTTCTGTAGTCACTGAGGCTGCTAACCAGCCTACCCTGATAAAGGCAAAGACTTGCTTTGGTAAGAGACTGGATGAGGCAGCACTTATTAAAAGTCAAAACCAAAACCAAGTAAGACAACACATCTACATGCTGGAGTTACCTGAGCTCTTGCTGAGCAGCTGTAGAATCTAGCGTGTCTTCTAGCTCCGTTTTCAATGCTTCCAGCTCTTCTCCCAGATCCCGCTTCTGTTTTTCAGCTTTATTCCTGAATGCTCTCTCTGACTCCAGGTCTTCCTGCAGCTCAGTGATCTGGGATTCGAGTTCCCTGATCTTTTTCAGGGCCATGTTCTTCTGAGCTGCCTCTTCTTCCACCCTGTGTTCAACATAGGGTTCTGGTCAGAGCCAGATTTAAACTGTATGTAAATTAAAACCACCTGTCTTACTAAGAATAATCAAGAAAAAAGCTGGTATTGGTCAGCTCTACAATATTACATTCAAACTTTGATCCATACATCATCTACAAATTCTAAGTTCTATTTCTCAGTACTTGAGAGAGCACGATTACTTACCTTAAAGAAGGGGACAGAGAGAGACTGACAACAGAAGAAAGCAGAAGAGAAAGCACCATTTTACATTGGAAATTGGACACTTTACTGAATAGACGAATGTAGCAACTACCAGAGAGGCAGTGTGTTGCCACTACTTTTGAACCCCCTCTGAATTCTTACTGCTCCAGTGAAACACGTGCAGTGCACATTACATTCATAGTCTAGCTCTGTACAGAGAATGTGGCAGTGAGCAGCAGCCAACAAACTCTGATGCCGAGGACATGGATCTTAACAGTTCACAGGCTGAAATACAATAGCCACAGATTCCATTTAGTCCCTATTCCAAAGTGACATGAGACAAGAAATACTTCCCAACCTGGTGGTCCCTGAACCCTGCAGGGTCAGGTTCTCACCTAGCTAAGGCTGCCTGCAGCTCCTCTTCCTTCTTGGCCAGCTGCATTTTCAGTTCTGCAATCTGAGCCTGCAGCTCAGCAATCTGGTCATGCAGATCACTGGAGTCCCCTTCAAGCTTTCGACGAGTCTTTTCCAATTCTTGCCTCTGCTTTTCTTCACGTCGCAGACGTTCTGATGGAGATGGGGACACATTAAGTTACACAAACGACACATACTCAAAGAACGTTGTACGAGCAGAGAAAATAAAGCTATTTAAGCAATACTTTCTTTCCTAATAATACAACTGGCCAAACCGTAGCTGGAGTGCATTATTCTGTCAGGACCTATACATGCAACTGCCCCCATATTTTGCCATCAAAACATACCTGGGCAATTTCCCTTTCCCTCATTTTATAGCCAAACCTCCTTCCCCTCTTTCACTGTAGTAAACAGTGCCAGCACAATGCCAGTCTTTCCCAACATCCGCACCACACAGGCATAACCACTCACTAAGTGATGCTGAACACAAGGTCTGTTCTCCCTTTACTGAAACTAAATAGGCTGTCTCCTGCTACGTTAACCTGGGCGGTCTCCAGATGAAGTGCCTCTAGCTTGAACTCTGAAGAACTTGTGTCAACAGGATATCAGAAAGAGTACTAACCCTGACAGATTGATGCTGTTGGAAGTAGAAAAGTGGAGACACTTCCACAGCAGGAGAAGAAAGAGAACCAGCCTCTCTTCTCCATTGGCCTGCTGCTTTGGAGAGGATTTTTATTTAGATCAAGGGCTCAGCTGACAAGGCACATAACCTTCAGCCAGCCCACTGAACAGCTCTATCAAACCGATCAATAGCATACACACTATAGACTAATTTTTAACCCCTCAGAAACTGGAGAGGACTAAAACTCTAGAAATTAAACTGAAGTTCAACAAACTTTAACAAGAAACCACCTAAAACTAAACTAAACAGGCAAGTCCTTTGCAGGATCTGCCTTTAAAAAAAAAACCAAACAACCAACAACCAAAAAAACCCAAACCACAAACACAAAACCAAAACCACCTTCAAGGTCTGTGATCATGGCCTCATGCTTATTCTTGAGTTTGGCTAAACTCTTAGATTTCTCCTCTTCCTCTGTCAGGTTTGTTGTAAATTCTGACATTCTGTCTTCCAACAGTTTCTTCTCCTGCAGAATTAAAAAGGCAGTGTCAAAGTAGTTTCTGGAATTACAGGAGATTTTTCCAGAGTTGACTGTTCTTAAAGATGGCAATGTCATGAGTGCCTACTCCTGCTACAAGGAAACTTGGAATAAAAGAAATCCTTTCAGGATTACAGATAGTATTCAAATAAATGGTTACTTAAAGATTTGTATTTGATAGCCCTTTCAAAGCTGAATGGGAAGTCTGTTTATGAAATAACTTGATACTGTTTGGCATAACAATCTATCACAAAACATTTGCTCATGGACTGTTATTTAGTCAAGGCTATTTAAACATCATATGATACTGACATGTAAAGAATATAGGCAGGTGGCTAATTTAAAAAATTCAGGTCAGAGATGTCAAAGACAAGATGGAATTCATTCATAAGTTTCCCTGTAATATGGGAAAGGTCACCCTTTGGTGGGTGGCTCCAGGAGAAAAACCTGTGCATCTTTAGCCTGCTTAAGAAGCTGCAGGAGTCTTACCTTAGCCAATTTGAGATTCTGATCTTCCAGAACTATCACATCTTCTTCCAGTTTCTTCAATTTGGCCTCTGTGGTCACTTTTTCTAGCTGCAACTTCTGCCTTGCGCTTTCCTCTTCTTCCAGCTGCTCCTCTAGTTCCTTCACAACACGCACAGAAAAGCAAGGCATTTGTCAGTGCTGCTCACTAACCAATGTAACAGCACAGTAGCAATACTAGAACTTGGAAGGTTTCTTTATGTTTCCTTCAAGGTATTGTTAGTACTTTCCAGAAGTGACATCTCTATCATGACTTAATGCAACACACTGCATTCTAACAAACAAGTTTTCTAGCAGAATAAACTATGCTATTTTGCAAAGAAGAATGCTACCATCCTAAAACACCTGGCTTAAGCAAATACTTGTCTAATTATTTGACAAGTGGCCATCATCTTCTTCTTCAGGAATGGAACAGTTCATTCCAGATGACTGACTGCAGGCCTCAGGCTCAGCACCAGAATCGCTGTGTTCTATTGCTATTTCCATAGATAGATTTTTCTGTGCTTTTTGTTGTTGTTGTTCTCTCTCTCTCCCATTTCCCTCCAAGCTGAGACAAAAGAATGACTCTAACTCTTACTATCCTCTTTACTGACAAGAGGCAGCTTACCTGGATGTTCTGCTGCATTTTCTTCTTTTCAGCCTGCAGATGTTGACACCGTTCTTCCTCTTCCTCCACCCTTGCTTCCAGGTCATGACAAATCTCCTCCAATTCTTGTTTCTTGGCTGTCAGGCGGGCTCTTATCTCCTCAGCTTCAGCACAGAGTTCAGTTTCTGCTTGCAACTGTTCCTGCAGCTGCATCTTCTCTGCCATTAGCTACATTGGACACAAAGCCAGAAATAAGACAAGCTCCAGTTTACCAAAGCACTTGGCAATCTGTGTTAAGTGAAGTTATGTGCTCCTGTGTTCCAGTTAGTCTTAATCATTGCAGCAGTCTCCTGCTGCTAATCAAAAGCTAAATCTCAAAACATAGTTTTTAAGTGTTTGTTCTCCTTTACACTGCAACTACATATTAGCCTTTACACTGCAACTACATATTAGCCTTAACAAATTTCTCAAGACCACATCCATTTGAAATAGGGAGATTGTCTAGTTTTCCCCTGCAAAATTAACACAAATAATTATCAGCCCTACAGAACAACAATCCTGCTGCCACGTTCTGTGTTCCAAACAAAAAGGATTCCATTAATGACAAGGCTGAATTCAACCAGCTTGCTATAATACTCAGCCAAAAGAGACTTTTCTTCACGTAATGGTTATAGAAGGGCAGTAGGTGGTCACTGTACAAAATGCCCTGCTAGAGGAACTGAGCTGGGAAGAAGGGCAAAGGAAATTGAACAAGATGGCAGCCAAGTCACCTATTTCAACAACGTGGAATCCTGCAGCTTGTCCGTCAGACCAATAAAGCAAAGGAGGTGCTCTCAAGCAGCTGGCCAGGTAGAGAGAGGATGACTTTTACACGAGATTTGCAAACTCACCTGGGCCTGGAAGGTCTCCATCTCACTCAGTCTGTTTTCTGCAGCTAGCTGCTTCTCTTTGACCTTTATCAGTTCTTCTTCCTTTGCCATCATCTCCTCTTCCTGTCTGCTTACTTGCAGAAGGGGCTTCACCTGAAAGGGAAACCAAGGGAATGAGACTTGTATAAGAAACAAGGAAAACATGAAGAAATGCTCTTGTACTTGGATAAGCATTGAATAAAACAGTATTTTAGATAAGTGTGATATTTGAAGGACTGACCAATTGTTTTGTTATGAACACTGGGAGGATCACAGAGGACTAGGTATCATCTGCTCTGCCAATAACACACTTTCTGCCTGCCCAACTTTTTCTCCAGGATGGGATGCATCAGAAAAGGGGTGGGTAAATTCCATACCCTCAAGGGCTAAGTAGTAATAGCAGGAGAATAAAAAAGTTGCCATAGAGAGGGGAAATTCACAGGTAGGTCAGTGTAAACAAAAAACAAACACCACCCATCTCCATGTTCCCCCATCAAAAACCCTCAGAAGTCATTTCATATGAAAGAGAAGAAAAGTTTAAATGCTGCTCTCAACTCTCATTTAGCTGCAAAGTCTCATGGCTAAAAAGCAAGAAATCACATACATTCAGAAAAAAGACCATTTCTTCATGTGTTCATTGTCCTTGTAAATGTAAAATATCTACAAGTCTAACAGCAAGATCAGAGCTCAGTGCTTTTCCTCTGCTCTTGCAGCCCTGGAGAAAGAGATGGCAAGCCATCCTCATACTAACAATTTTTGATTAGCTAAACTGACTAGACATGTAATAAGTGACTCTTTGAAGTGCCATACCACCAAAGCAAGCAATCCTCTTACTCTTCTTGGGCATAAAGCATTAAAAGATGACTTCTGCTTTTCCACAACATTACTTGGATATAGTCTTGCACTTGGTTTACGCAGGCATACTGCATAGGTATAAAATATGCTATGATATTCTCTGCCTAAATGAATCAAAGTGTAGTTGTAAGCCGGCCCGATTGTAGAGGAAGTAGCTTTTGTGCTCTGGTTTAACCTGAGAAGCTCAAATTGCAACAAAATTGTCAAAATTGCAAAGCCAAAAAAAAAATATTACCTTGGTGAACAACCTCCACCATTGCCAGTTCCGCAGTTTCAAATAGGCAGCACAGTTTCTCTGAAGCACTTTCATGGCTGTCAATTGCTGCTGGCGCTTGGCAAAGGCTCTGCAAGGTAAAAGGAGGTCAGACAAAGGAACCCGCAGCAGCATGCAATTCTCTCCACCAAGCCCTTTCTTAGACACCTCTACATTTTTACTTTAGAAGGTTCCCTCCTAAAAAACCAGCAAAATTTCCAGTTTTTTTCTGCTCAGGTAAGAGTAGTTATCCTTTCCTTTATTCAATTTCCTATTTAATAAAGTTTTTCCCTAATATCTTCTAATCTGAAAAGCCTCACTATTTTCACTTCAAAAAAGGGAGATCTGAAACAGAGGTCTGTTTTCCTGCCAATCTGACAGGTATTAGTTTTGTTTTTAAAACCATACCATTTGCAGTCTTACCCAACAGCTTAAGAGAAATCCTATACCTCCTGGATCAGTACTGTACTAAGACCTTTTCATTTTCACATTTGCAGTTTGCAGCACTTCTGTCAAAAACTTTGCCTGCTGTATAGTATTCCTATAGAGAGCAATAGACTTTACTGCTCTGATAGTATGTGGGATAGTAGCACATGGAGTTTCTTGCAGGTGCCAGAAGTCCAGCACTACAGAGATCAGAAAATGCTAAAACACCATCAACTGTTATATACAACAAATAAATCATGGCCCTTCTGACAAAAAATACTTTCTAGTCAGCTGGTTTTGAAGAGAAACTTATACCTGAATGGGAGAAATACACATGCTTATAATGTACTTTACAAATATGGTCCTTACTTTCTCGCCAGGTAGCCTCTGCAGCATGCTTGGAAGCCAATAATGACATCTGTGATCTTCAGGTCTCTCTCTTCCTCAAGATGAGCAAGGACTCCAGCTCTGAAAAACACTTTACTCTGTCCAATTCGGTAAAGGTTGGAATCCAGCTCCAATGCTTTGATCTAAAATGAGAGAGAGAATAATTCATCTCCTGCAAAGACTGCTTCAAGTGAAACACCATAAAACATATTTGTGTGTCACAGCTGTAAGATACCCCTTCCCTACAATGAGCCACTCAGGCCAACCAAAGTTGCTAGCTCCCAATGAAGTCCTGTCCCAATTAGAGGAGTTGGAGCTCAGCCAAGCACAGCATGAAATGGAGGTAAGCAGACAGAAAATATGATAAAAAGCATTGTTTAATACAACAACACATCAAGTACCTAGAACTACAAGGATGCTGTGAGGAACATACGCCTAGTCCCAAGAGCCCTCTTCCTCTCCTAAAGGAAACACATCTGTTGATCCTTCCTATTTATTTTTAACCAGTCCTAATCTTTGTCAGAAAAAGGCACCCCAACCAACTTTCCCATCCTTTAAAGAATTTGCTGTCAACACTTCTACTTGTTAAGAGGAATAAGGTATACTCCTTTAAGACAGAAAAAAAGGGAATCCCTCACAGCCAAATTCAATTCAGTCTGCCCTAGTCTTCAAGCTGCAGAGCCAAAGCTTTCCCTTTGAAGCAGGCAATTCTGCAGAAATTCATCGGAGCCTTCACTGAAAGCATTTGTCATCAGCAGGCCATTACAAAAAGTTTGTTGAAGCTCATACTTTAAGCATGTGCTAAAGATAACGTTAATGCTTCTAAGCATTTTGATTCCATGAATACTGCTGGCATCTCAAAGTGTATGCATCTGTGGAAACACAAAGATCCTCTTTGCCTAGGATTATTGAACCTCATGCTAGTCAAAAGCCTCCATCTGCGAAGCCAAGAGAAAGCTTTTTGCACGCTCCTCTCAGACAAAACATTTGACTTTGGAATTTTGGTCTGTGAGTACAAGATATATTTAACATGCACAACTCTGATTTCCAAACCGCGCCCATTAATTTTATTCTATTCAAGCAGAGTTTCTGGGATGTCTTACCATCAACACGCAAGCCTGCTTTCCATCCATAAATCCTTTGGGAATTGCATTTGGAGTTAAGATTTCGTATCTGAAAAGGAGAAAGCATTAGACTAGTTACACTAGTTTTTGAAAACAACAACAAACAAAAAAAGAAAATCAGTAATGCATTCCTATGCCATTATGAGTTTGACAGTTTACAGTCTTGTTACAAGAGAGAAGTTGCATCTCTAGACAACAGAGCATGAAGCAGCAGTCTTCGATGGGGTCCTCTACACCTCACCTTAACTACACGCTTAGTAGAGAAAGTCAAAGATGCTTTTGGGAGGCTTCATGCCCGGGAATACAAAGGGACGGATGTGCTGCCTTTGAAAACAGTGGCAATCTAGTTGCAATAAAATACATCCATTTTTGCACTTATGTCTTAACTTTGCCAGGGTAAAGGCTGCTTCAGATTCTTTTCTAGGCCTTACCTTTGTCTGAATTCCTGGAATACAACTCTGTTGGGGAAACCTTGACGACAAATACGGATTCCCTCCAGCACTCCATTACAGCGAAGCTGGTCGAGGACCAAGTGGGGATCTAGTTTTCCAGCCTAGTGCGGAAAAAGTATACTTTATAAATACCACAAAGCTTTTACAAAAGAGGCTTACCCCTTTGCCTCCCCCTCTTTTTTGTAAAGCAGCCAGTTCTCTCTTTTCCAGTTAGAAGCAACTGAAAGCTTTTATGCCACTTTAAGAAAAACTGCAACAATCAGTCTCCAAAATTTTGGTAAGCATACAGTTATCTAGGATGACCTTAAAAAGATATCCAGAGAAAACGGGACCTCTTTAAAATCTCTTGTAAAACCTGACAAAAGATAGCAACCCAGCCATGTGCCCCAGGAAGCCCACATAAGATCGCATGGGCTGTGCTGTTATAACAGTCTTTACCTTTTTCTCATGGTTCGGGATAATGCAACGGACAAAGTTGGGGTTGGTGTTCCTCAAGGTAGCCATCAGTTTAGCCAGCTGTTCTTTATAGAGTTGTCCCACTGTTCGGAACATACCCTTCCTGGTTTTAAAGGCCCCTGGCAATGCTGTATCTGACATACCAGCTACCTGATCCAGCCCAACAATACGGTCAACTAGAGAGAGCACAAGAAAGAGTGTTAAAATTCTGCCACAAACAAAGGAAACATTGGAACATACAAAGAACATCTGGGTAGAACAGGATAAATGAAAGGAGCTGCAGGATCCTTTTTGCTTCATCTCTACACAGATGTAGACTCCTGTACAGAATTTGTGCAGGGATAGGAGCAGGAAGGAAAAAAAAGCAACAGCTCACTACAGGAAGTTTGAGTGATGGGGTCAAACTTACTCCCAAACATATTCTACTGATGCTCTGGATGGCAGCCCTGGGAGAGCAATCTAGAAGTAAGTTTCAGATGCTTCTACTTGCTTAGGTTACAATGAAAAACAACAAACCAAGAGTTCTAGCTGCTAGCCCAGCAGAGTCAACTTTTAGTTAACTCTGACCCAGAAGGGGCCACAGTTAGAGAAAAAGCCCAGCTTCACTCTTGCATTACAGGCAGAACTGCCATGACCGGTGATCAGAAGAGACGTATCTACTTATAAAATGAGCAAACATGGTAAAAGGCATGATAGAAACCAAACCCCAAGATACCACTGTTTGAGTTATTTTTGGAGTACGAGTATTCTATGACAGAGACATAAACAATACCACTAGGAGCAAGTCAGAACTCCCTGCCCCAACAGTTTTCTCCACTACACCACAGTGACATCCAAGCACTGATAAAGCTATCACCTTGATGGGTGGACTCCAGAGATCCTTTTTTTCAATAGAAGCCAACTAGATCTGAGAGTAGCAGGGCCAAGAAGAAACTAAAGCATTACTTTTTCCCATTGCTCTTCTACATGGAGATCAAAATTCACCCACCCAACCAAAACCAACTGTATCACTATAAATTTCCACACCCCCAGTGCATTTTTAGTAAGGGCTTCAAGCTACTACACTTTATCTTCAGTGGTTGGCTGATGCCTACACTCTGGCTCCCAATGTTCACTTCAGAAAATACATCAACTTGTGCTCAACGGGCTTCTGATTAAAAAAAAAACCTAAGAGAAACCCCAACAAAAGAAGAAACAAGAAAGGATACTCTGATTTACAGCTAATATTAGTTTAGACCTGCTCACTTCTAGAGCAGCTGTTAGAATAGGGTCAAGGTTGTCTTATCAGAAAGAAAAGAAGGTTATGTTACTAGATGACATCACAGGGAAATCCACAGAAGAGTGTCCCAGATCGCAGCTGGAACAATCCTCTTAAAAATCTTGAGCCCTGCAATCTACATCAAGATAGCAAAAAGGACAGTCACTTGCAACAGAAGATCCAGCCAAGAACAATAAATGAGAACTGATAAGCTGTCGCTCAGTCGACATTTCAAGTCCAAAAGGAGTCCCACGCAGCAAAGGCCTTGCTAGGCACAAGTTGCTGACAGTCATTTTTCATGCAGTACAAGTTCCTTTGCCAAACTAACTTTCTTTTAAATGATCAGCAGCTGAAGTCAAATCCCAATACTAGAATCAAGGTTAAACTGGATTTCAGTTTAAACAGTCTCAGAAATCTTCCTTCCAAATCTTGCAAGAAATACTGCCTTGCTAGCTCTACGTTCAAACAGTTGACAGGGATTTGCTTTTAGCTGCTCCTATGCAAGTCTTGCAAGAGCAACCTTTAGCACCTGAATATGTCCATATTTTTCTTGTATCCACTTGCAAGGTGAGTTTGCTTTTGTTTTAAAGTCCTTCAGGAGCTACTAGCACAAAGCAGAGGAAATGAACAAGAAAGACAAGCAGGTGTAACAAAGGGACAAAGAGAAGTTAACGGAAGCATTTCTTGCACAGCTCTAGGATGCATTACACACATGACACGACAGCCGGGTTTCTCAGTCACCTGGTTCTAGATGAAGAATAGGAAAGTGTTGATAGAAATAGGCTCTCTGAACGTTCTGCATCTCTGCAACAGACAGAGACGTCAAAGAAAACCCACCACAGAAAGTGACAGCAACAGTAAGACTCAAAAGCAGATAAATCCAGAGAAGATAAGAGTAAAATACTGAACAACACTGCAAAAAGAACACACTAGTTGCAGGACTGAAAACATAGATTCAACCTCAGATCTTGTGTTTGAGTGTTGCAGCTATGCAAGCCGCTGGGACATAATGATGCATTCATATTTTACCCTGGCATTCTTGGTTTCAAGAAATAATTGCTATATATGCAGTGAGCTTAACATAGGTTGATGCAAGTGAATCTTTCTCTTGAGTTACAATGAACTTTTAATGAAATACCATGATCTAAGCAAAGGATGTTCCAGATAATGCTCATCTTGGTGGCTTAGTCTGCAGGGAAGAAAGCAAACGCAGCTCATCACAGACTTTTGATGATCAAACAAACTCTTCCACATAAAACAAGAGAAAACAAATGAGATTAAGTTTAATTACATACCATCTTTCCACAGCTCAGACACAAACTTATCCGATGACTGGTGGAGAAGAGTAGCAATGTTATCATTCAGCGGATCCATGTTCTTCATCAGCCATTCATCTGCTTTATAATCCACCTGGAGAAGACAAACACATCAAGAAACTTGGGGGGGAATTTTCTGCAGCACAAGATGCAACAAGAACCTGCAAAGTCTATAAAAGTAGCACTGAGGTTTGCACAATCAACAACAGATTACCTAATCATTCTTGGATTTGCCATCTAAGCAAGCATACCTACAAATTTCAAACCCTGACAGACAGCTGCATGTTCTGTTCTGTCAGTAAAGGGAATGGATTTGCAATGCTAGTTTGCACCACCCAGACTGTGACACGAAAAACAACTGCATCATCATTTTTGGAGATGAAGTCTTGATGGAAGGTTTCTGAAAAATACTTCCAATCTCATCAAGTCACAGAGAACAAATTTAAATTGGTGTCAGTTTGACACGTCTTCAACTATACATATGTAACTTGCAGGCAAATGCCCTTAGGCCCTGTAAGGTCCACAGCAGTGGAACAACATAGTGAAATCTTCCACTGGTTTCCCATAGGCAGCCATTTTGGTAAGTAGCCATTTCTAAGAAGCAGTGGTTATGCATTAGAAAACACAGCAGACATTCCAATCTTCACATTTTAGCTGCTAATTCCTTACCTTGCCAGCATAATGTATGATACAGAAGTCAGCTTTGTCTTTCAGCTGCTTTGGCTTCTGAAATTTGGGGTGGGTGCCTTGCTCTTGTACAACTTTTTCCACAAAGCTTTTGTCTGTTGCTTTTGGGAACCAACACTCTTCATCCAGCAGGGCCAATATACCAGGAGGCCCAGCCTTAAAGAAGGGAAACATCAAAACATCATTAAATACATGACTACAACAATAATTAACACCTTTAGATAGCTACGGGGGAAAAAAAGAAAAAGATACCTAAAGACTGATCCCCACCACATTCACCTGCTGTGTGGTATCGGTTCAGCTACTTCCATACTAATAGAAATTGTTAATAATTCTTCAAAATCCTCATCTGAATTCTGAACATTTTTATGAGAAGGTCTTTTCCATGACATTTGTCTAGGTTGTTTTACATGGAAAAAAAATATCTTTTTAACAAAAGGAACACTATCACAGTGTTCTCCAAATATCCAGGTGTCTAAATACAGAAGAACATAACAGAACATTTCACAAACTAGTCCTTATTATTGGAACATCTACGTTTCATTGGAGCAGAATGAAAGCAACAGAAATTCACAGCTTCTTATCACACTTATAGTTAAGTAAGGAAGTTCACACCACTTACAGTAAGCCACACATACATCTAGTACCACGCAGATCTACACAAATGAAGACAATTTTATGAGAGGAAAAAGTGGCTGACGAGATCTATTTTCATGCAATGTTTCCTACAGAACTGATACTAACAAATTTATTGGTGACATACTTTCAGACAATGAGGAAACTGTTCACTTCTGCTTTTAAGCATTACCACAGTGTCAGTAGAGGATTACAAAAGCTAGAAAGTTAGTTTCCCATCTACACATAGAGGTTATGTCCTCAATGACAAAATTAGTGCAGTGATTTCTGGCTGCTGGATGGTAGAACAACAAGCTTACCGGCTTCTCTATGAGGTCAATGCAGGGCTGCAGATCCAGGCCAAAGTCAATGAAATTCCACTCTATGCCCTCCCTTTGGTACTCTTCTTGCTCCAAAATGAACATGGTGTGGTTAAAGAGCTGCTGCAACTTTTCATTTGTGTAGTTGATACACAACTGCTCAAAGGAGTTCAGCTAATGAAGAAAAAGGTAGAAAGATGCTTGAACAGTTGCTTTTGAAGACACACCTACTATTCTCTTAGCACAAAAGATCACATCTATAGTTCAGGAATTTAAGCTACTGTTCTGTTTGGGGTGGATAGCCCTTTGTCAATAACCCCATTTGGTTATGAACTGCCTTTCCTGTCACATGCCACTGCATCACTCCTGCAATCCCTAGGGAAGTTCAAACACACTGTTCCTCAGACTTTGCAAAAGAATGTTTAGCTGTAAACAGCAGAAGAATTGCTGCAGCTGCTTAACCTGGGAACAGAAAAGACTTCTGGTTTTCTCACAGACTCAGAGCTGGCAATTCCTCTTCGTAGAAAGAAGCAGCAACAGAAGCCTGAAGATAAATTCCTAAAAGCATGTGGCCTGGAAAGTCCCTTTTTAATCCTCATATATAAAATCAGAGCAAGGAAAGTGAGGGAAATTTATTCAACCTCTCCAGGTTTCTTCAAACTGTAAGGACAAGGTTAATAACCCACGGTGCATTTGCATGTTAGACCACACTAAATATAATGCAGCTTCTAAAGAGAAAAGTCCTGTTCCACTTCCTCCATGTTTCAGTAATTCCTAACCATGTATTTCCACTCCCCTCCTTTTCATGAGATCCAGCAACCGTAAAACCAAAGGTAGACTGATCAGAGAGGGGGACAGGAAAAAAAAAAGAAAGAAGGAAAAAAGAAAAAAAAAACAATCAACTCTTCTGTGTCTTAGTTTTTCCATTTCATGAATAAGTTGGTCCAATTCACTTTGCAGCTGCACACGAGATAGATCCAGCATAACACAGGTTGATATGATCTGCCTGGCTGGGATAATGGCAGGATAGTTCTTTTCTGATGGCAGCCTGCGGTTGCTTCAGACTAAGTATAATGCAAAGCCACATTCTACAATTGTCATTTCATAGACATAAGGGTTTAGCCTAACAGCTCACTGCCACCTATAGAGGGAGCTCCCACTTCCCCTTTTTTCCATCTCTCCCTCAACTTTCCTTCAGCTCTTCCTCTCGAACGTTTATCTTGCACCAGTTTTTATACTCAGATTTCCCTTTGCAGACTGATTCAATTATAAAACACCCTAAGAAAATATTTTCCACGGAGCTAGAGAGGTGAACAGTACAAGCAGTTGCAGCCAGGAGCAGCAAAAGGGAAAAGCAGCAATTTCACTCCTTTTCTGCATCAAGAAGCTGCTGTTAAATCAGTTTCGCTGTATGTGAAACCACACTCTGATCCCCAGTTTTCAGGCTTCTTGCAGAAAGGAGCATGCATAGGTCAGAATTTGCTGAATCTGATTTGGTCTACCCTGTCTTTGTCTTTTTCAAAACTCATCAGCAGGAAGATGAAACCATTTCTAACAATTTTTAATGATGCTAATAGGTTTCAGTGGGTCATCACTTAAATGTTTTGGGACATAAAATTTTAAGTCCAGCGGTGATCCATAACTCTACATGACATTTTAAAAGACTTTTTTGTAGGTTAGCAAACTCTTAAGCTGTGAGCTATAAAACCTCAAGAATACCTGGAACTGTGAAATTAAAATAATTCTAATGCACATGTGAAAAAGGATGTAAGCATCAGAATATAGAGCAATGAGATAAAACATTTGCAGAATACATAAAATACTAAAGAATGAACCACTTAAGTCAGTTAATAACTTATCTGACAGTTCAAATCAGCAGAGAACTCAAATAACAAAAGCAAAATACACATCCTTTCCAAAACTATACTGTTCTTTTCCAGTTTTAAAGCCATTTCCTTCAGCGGTCTTTGCTCCATGGTAAACTGTGCTGAGTGCAGGGACTTGACATCTCCTTACCTCAAAAATCTCAAAGCCAGCAATGTCAAGGATTCCAATGAAGGACGCACCCTGTCGCTTGGTCTTATCCAATGCCTTGTTAATACGCATAACCAGCCACCGGAACATACGTTCATAAGTGGCTTTAGCCAGCGCTTCAATGGCAAAGTCAGCCTGAATAGAAAAAAGACAAAGATTAGGAGTTACATTATAATCCAAAGCAAGGCACAGATTACACTGTTTCGGCATCTAATGGCCCAACTGTAGTCTGAGATTTTTCTCTCTACCACCAAACTCATGGAATAAGGCTCATTTCAGAGGTTATTCCCGATGAAAAGTAGATGGCACAGTGATACGCCATAAACAAGTGCAAACAATGTGTCTTACTAAATTAGTGTGTCAAAGCCAAAATTCAGGATCCTGCCTGTTGGAGAAACCAATGCCTGGTATTCAAGAAAGAAAAATTATGCCCAGTCACCTCCAAAGACTATAGTAACACAGCATGTTTCACAGGCCCAAAGAAAAGCATTTAAATTCTTTTGTAATTTAGGCTTTGTGAAGCCAAATCCCTCCCTCCCATGCCACTACGCTACCTGTAATTGACGCAAAAATACTATGTATAGTAAGAAATTAAATATCAAAATGGAAAGGCAGCATTGGAAAAGCAGCCTGTGACTATTTCTAGACTTCACTCTCTTCCTAATCTTTTCCATGTTACGCGGGCATGTTTATTTACACTGAGAATAAGGATGTGTTCATAAAGAAGCCATGCAGTAAGTAAGCACAGGGGCTTTGCTCCATTCAGGAAGCCACTAGCTCCTAGGTCAGGCTTCCTTCAGAGCACAACCTGAGTCAAGAGTGTTACAAAATTTACAATTAGTTTCAAGGGTGAGCAGCAAATTCTTCCACCCTCGTAGTTGACCTACTAAAAAACGGTGCTTTCTGCATTACAGCAACTTGAAAATGTTATCCTTGAACACAGCACTGAATGAACTTACTCCCTTGGGACAGCCAGTCACCAAAATCAGGGGGGCTGCATTTCCTCCTCCTTTTTTTTTTTTTTTTTTTTTTTAAGATGAGAAAAAGTGCTACAGGGGCAGGGTGATTTCTATCTTTATACAGATCAAGTGAGCAAATACTAGAAGCAATATGTATGCTACATTATTCAAGTGTGGTTGCCATACACTGCAGTCATAAAGATGGTTATTAAATGTTACAGAAACCTCTAATACATTTGTTAGCTTTGTGGCGGCAAGATTAAAGACTAAAGTACTCGTTCATTTTTAGAGAATGCATACCTGCTCTTTGGTTTGAGCTTTCTGGACATAATCTCTCCCAACTTTGATGCGAGGAGTCAGGATACCTCTAGTGAAATCCGTCACATTGATACCCAAAAGGTGAGACACTTTCTGAGCAGCTAAAGACAGTAAGGGGAAACAACAAAGAGATTAATGTTCTTTTATTTTTCTCACAGAAAGCAACAGAAAGAAAAACATTCCTGCAACTGCCTTCCCGAGAGAGTCATAAAACAGCTTATAAAAAACGTTAAATGAAGAACAGATTGATGAGACAAAGAAAGGTATCTTCAAAATGAAAAAGTCCTGAAAAAATTCTTGCAACCCATACTACAGGTTATTGAGTTTCTCCAGAAGCCATGAGAGTAAATTCGAAGCAACATACCACTAAGTCATAACACGGAAGCTTTAGGAAGTTCATAGTCTGTAATCAATTTAAAGATGTATCAAGTAACGGATTTCTTAATCAAGCTAATTGTTCTGTCTTCATTTACTGATTAGTCTTTGAGGCAACTCTGTATTTCAGATTCAAGATCCAAAACCCAAATGGTTTACTCTCCTTCTCAAAATGCCATTTAGAGCATATTTTCCATAATAATAATAGCCCAAAATATAAACACTTAAACTGGCAACCTCTTATATTCCTGCAGTACATCTATAATGAAGGTCTAAGAGTTAAGTCTTCCAACAGATAGCCTTCCATCATGTGAAACACGGTACTTATTTACACATGTAAAAATGGGCAGTGCAATTAAAATATGTACACGTACTTTATACCCACCATGAAACTATCCATCTTACTCTTATGGTTACAAAGTCTACCTACAAAGTCAGCAGAGAACATTCCTTAAAGTCTGATAATATAGCTTTGTAGGGGCAGTTATTCCTAGCTTGGTTCAAACACACACACACACACTACATACTCCAGTAGAGTAATCCTTTTCATCTGGTCATCACATGTACTTCCCGCCTAGCCCTGTCACAAGAACAGTACCACATTCCTGCCCATGGGTGGCTGCAAACACAAGCCTGGCAAAACATGCTCCTTTGTATGAAGGCACATGACAGCTCCTTTGACAAATAATTCACCTTATAGAAAAACAGGACTCCAGCATTCCCTACATACTGTAATACATTCTTCTACTTGCAAGAACTTCCTGTAGGCTTTTTTCTGCATTTTTCTTTAGGGGAGGAAAGGAGATTGGTTACCTGTATTGTCTGGCATAGAGGCTTGGTCTGTATTACGCTCCTTTTTGAAGACTATGTTGCCAAGTTGAAGAACACCCGAGATAACCTTCAACAGACCTTTTAAAGTAATAATAATAGCTTAGTGTTAGACATCACCAAAAGCCCTGATATGACCCAGTTACCTTTCCTGACATGGTTAAGAGGCCCTTTTCAACATCCCAAGGATCTTTCTGGAATTTGGAAAAAACACCACAGGTCATTCCTCTGTATGACTCCAATTCAGGGCACAGGACTTTCCCTGTCCCTCCTATGCAAGACTACACAGCCTGGAAATTTACCCATTCTCAATATCACTACAGTAAAGTGGGAGACAAAAGTGAGAGTAATGCGCCACCCTACAACATCTATATTTTTTCATAAAACATTTGTTCTCTGTTAGAGGGCCAAAATTCACTATTTTCCTGTTAAACACAGGAAAGAGACAGTTATTAAGAATACAAACCAATTAAGAGAAGGAAGACTTTATTCCTTTAACCCTGTATCACTTTCAGCTCCCTGACCAAGGTCTGTAGTCCATACAGACATACTTTACAATGTATGAAGGGCAGCAGGATGTGGGCAAAAGTACCTGTACCATAACTATTATTAATTACATGCTGAAGTACCCCACCCATTGCTAATGATATATTCATACTCTTCGAATAGTGCATGTCACAAAAGCAGCATCAGATGCTAGGACAGGAAAGACATTTTTCAATGCCAATAGTATCAATTCAATTTTCACCTTGTATCAATCAAAGCTGATTGCATAATAGCTTCTAGTTGCCTTGAGCAAAGTAAAATGCCAGTCACTTGCAATGGGGATCTTGTACCAAATATTTTTTTGTCCCCTTATTTCTACCTGTTACAGAAACATTTGTTTTAAAACAATATCCTTTTGATAGCAGAGTGAACAAAAGGCTCTATATATGCTACAGCAGGACTAATAGAAAAGAAACATACATGTTCCTAGTGGCATGTTATGAAATTCAGTGGTTTGACAGCTGAATCTGCTGTCCTGGCACGTGGACAGACAGCTTTGATGTTGTCTCATAAACGAAGACAGTGTTTAGACTTTACATCAAAACTAAACAACCCTACCATCCAGCCAGCTACTGCATGTATTATTCTTCTAAGCCTATGAGGAACATTAATGCACTTCACACTGAACAGCAAGTGCAAAACACTAAAGCTATCTTTGCTGTAGTGGCTGGAACCAATAGCTCATCTATGTGACAGCAAAGACATGCCCTAGAGCATACATTAAAAACCCAACTCAAAAAACTGAGCATAGCAGAACATCCTGACAATAAACTAGGCTGCCAATTCTTTTATTCGGTTTAGACAAATTTCTCTTCACTTCCATGCAGCAGTTTCAGTCTCTGATGATTCAGGATATCAAAAAGTGTATTAAACTGTGGGTAACGACAGCATGGATTTACAGCAGGCTGGACTGTGAAGAGCAATAGTTAAGGCACAGGCACATATTCCCTACAGCCACAAGAGCTGCAGCCTCCAGCAGAGGAGATGGTGACCTCAAACCACCACAAATGCTTGCTTCAGTGTAGAGCAAAAACAGTCCTAGTTTTAGAAGACCTTATACACTTAGAAACTGAGATTTTGCAGAACACTGGTTCCCAACCAGCGAGACAGAACATGAATGAGACAACACAGAGCTCTGTGAATACGTATCACTGCACTTTGTGCTGGCTGCATGCAATTCGAGCTTCACTTGTCATGGTACTGTGCTCCCAGAATCAGACAATATTAATTTCTGATCAGCAGTTCAGTGTTAAGCTGGAAAGAAAGGCACTATGACCAGGCCATTCTCAAAGTACTAATCCAGCAGTGGTTGGATTAGATACTTTAAAGCCACTGCTTAGGGATAGGGGGAGCACACAAGCCACGCATTGCACAAGAGAATGAGGGGATTCTTGTATCTTGGATGTGTTATTCATAAATGGGATATGCAGCCCTCAGATTGGGAACAAAAACAGCAAGCAGAAGCATGTTTTCTTTAGCTGCTTGACTTCTAACATTAACTGTATAAACTGAAACTGTGCTGGTAGATCCTGAGGTGGGTCACTCCAAAGCCACTAAGTATATTACTTGCACACTGTTCACTTGGGGACGGGCTGGGGAATGGACACCAGACAAAACAAAATCAACAAAAAAACCCCAAACAAACAAAAAACAAACAAACAAAGGACCCCCTCCTCTTTCATTTCCTTGCATTTTCAAGCCCTTCAGAGGGTTCATACCTATCTGCTCTTCATCTGGGATGCCCATGATCTTCATTGCCTCCATGGTCTCCTGAAACATATCTTTGTCTTGCTGACCTGGGATCGTAACATGCCCATTGGAAAGGAAGCGATATTTGTTGTAAGGCTCCAGCAGCAGATCAGCTTAGGAAAGAATTGAGAAAGAAGTTACTATGGCTTTTTCTTTTCCTTTTTTTAAATAGACAACAAGCTACCACTGAGATCAAATTTCTGACTTGCATATGCTAGCAGGTGCTGGATGAATCTGCGATTAAACTCAGTTTTACTGCAGGCTGAACATTTAATTTATTTTAGATAAAACTGGAGTTATTCTGCCTTATTTCTTTCTACTCCCTCCTCTGGACTACTCCACCAAAGCACTGTCAATCATCATTACGCCCTAAGTCTCTAAGAAGCAGAGATTAACTTGAAAGTAAATGTGCCTTTCATTTCAGACACCTCATTTGTTTCAAGTCAGGTGAAAGTTAATATATAGCTCTTGAAACAGTAGCAACTATGAGAAAAGTCCTCTCCTCCTGTCCTTCCTCCAGATCAATTTGCAGCTCTCACACAACATGGACCCTGACTACTAGGCTGAGGTATTAAAGCTAGATGCCCTAGGATCCTAGACTTCTGGAGCTGCCTATGTGCTAGCAGCTTTGCTCCATTCAGTTTAATGCTGAATACATCACAGTAGGACCATTCCTCACTAGAAGGGTTTACATCATGCAAGATGAGACTAAACATGGGACAGTGATTTAGATAACAAAGGGCGTAGAGTCATTGCTGGCAAGGAAACAAGTGCAGGAAGGAACCAGAGAAGCAAGTTTTCAGGAACTGAGAAGTGCAGGGGGAGGGCAGAGGGATGCATGAGTGTACGGAAGAAGTGGAGGAGGGTTGACCATATCTAAAAGGCAGAGCCAAGAAACTATGAAGGAACAGGTCCTAGTCTACAAGTGTTTTGGACCCTCTGTCGTTGTGATGAGGGAAACCTGTAACTACAACAAAATCATACTTACTCTTCAAATGCTCCCCTGCCCCAGATAGCAGGTAGTAAAAAATGTGGAAGGTTCTCTCCTCTTTGGCTTGACGAATTGCACGTGACTTCTCCAGCAGATCTTCAGAGAGTGAAGGCATATGGCAGGACTTACAAATCACTTCCTATTCTATGGCAGGAGAAAAAATTCCTACTACCCTATGTTATTCTCATGCCAATTAACAGGGGTATTGATTTAGCAATCATTGTCAGTCAACAACCCACTGAGCTTCTGGTCTCAGTTTTGCTAGCCTCTGAATGATGGCTATAAGAGAGACTTAACTGATAAAAACCAGAAAAACAGTTGGCATCCATCCCTACTTCCCTTGGACAGAAGTGAGAACGGCTTATGAAATTTCAAAGCTATTCATCTTATCACAGTTTATGCTTCCATTTTAGCCTCCTACGATTAGAATTCATTCATTCAGAAAGGACTCCCACCATGATCACAAAGGTCACAAAATACTATATGAAGAAACAGGAGACTACAACAGTAATCTTGCTAGCATAAATTTAAGTGCTTCCTACCACTTTCTCGACCTGACAAGTAGAAAGTCAGTTGTGAAGTGATTGCTAGGTACCATTATTGCCACCTCTCTAGTCTTTAACTTCTCCTTTTAAGTGGTTACAGAAAGGATACAGGTCTCTATATTGGCTCCAACAATGTAGCCGTTGACATCAAAGTTGATTCTGATGAACTTGCCCTAAGAGGAAGATAATAGCATTAAAATTAGTATTTATTCTATCTGGTAACAGCAGTAAACAGCAAAGGTAAACCTTCCTTTTTTAACCCAGGAAAGGAAATTCAGAACCTGTCAGGCAGGTTTTAGGCAAAACATACGGTCAACCAATAGGCAATGCCTGCTGACCACAACAGCAATTTAACAAACAAGATATCAAATGCTTTCAGACATTTCTGACATTCAGACAGCCTACAAATCAAAATTCATTATGTTTCAGCCTAGATTTCCCACAACCACAGTCCCTTCAGTTTCATGTGTTCACCCTTCACTGGTCTAGACAGTTCTACCTCCTTCAATGTTAACTTCAACCACCTTCATTTAGTTCCAGCTCTCGCTCTCCCATCTGCCTCTCAGACACTGTCCATTGCTCTCCAGAGCAAGCAAAATAAGGACCAGTATTTGCTCTCCAAACTAAAACTGACTGTAACAAACTTAAAATAAAAATCAGCACAGATGGTCCCTGTGCAGGGTCAGGTTCCTTCACTCCAGAGGCCTATCAGTTTAATTCTGGATAATTCAATTCACTGAATGAAATTCACTTCCCAGATTAATTTGAAGGAAGCCACTCACAGACAGTTGTCCTATCCCTGACAGCAATTCACCCAAAAGCAGACCAAGTCTTCCCTCTGGCACCCAGGCTGGATAGTAATACTCACAAATCTTGATGAGTTGTCATTCTTTACTGTCTTGGCATTTCCAAAGGCCTCCAGGATGGGATTAGCCTGGAGCAACTGTCTTTCCAGTTCTCCCTAGAGAGAAAACAGAAATTAATAAATAAGGTAGCAGTTCACTGCATTAACCTTGGGTCAAACCAGCGCTGAAGTTTCAATTCACACTAGCTTGGCATCTGTTGTAGAGAAGCCATATTAAACCTTAGAAGATGATCCCTTAAACCTTCAAAGGAGACTCATTAGTTATCTGGGTAAAACAGAAACAGTCACAAATATGCCTTATTCCCTTCCTCAATACAAGGGCATCTCAGTGCTGTCTTTCTGTTAACAAGAAGCCCTTCAAAGCCACTCGGCCATAACACCCCACAGACTTCCCAGGATTAAAGTGAAACACCGTACCATCCAAGATCAGGCCCTCATCCCAGAAGTGTCTTGCCATCTAGGCTGGAATAGTGAGGAATATCCTGTCTTGCTACTGCAAGACAGCCCTGAACTCTGCTAGTAGTAGGTTAAGAAGTTAGTCTGAAAAGGTCTAATGTTTTTTAAAAAAAACAAAACAAAACAAAAAGCTTGCACTAAGAGTCTGCATCTTCCAAAATACAAACAAGCAAAAACCTCCTTTGTAAGGAGGCACACAAAAAAAGAGAATTAGTGGTATCCCACAAACTGCATGATCACTTGCATTCTGCTGCTGTATTCGAACACTCCTCCCCTCAAGGAACACAAAATGCTGGAGCTGTAGAAAAAGAAAATTCAGAACTTTTATCCCTGCCAAGTACTAGACCATTGAAGCATATACACCTTTCCCTGAAGGCTCTAGATATATCCCTGGCTGTTTTTAAAAATTACTTGTCCTCTGTGCTAAAAGCATGGAGTTCTATATATTTCAAGATTACCTAAAAAGCTTCTAGAGACAGAAAATGACAGTTTAGATTAATGTTTCTCTTTTTAGCAGTTCTCAGTAAGTACTCAAGACTTCCTGTGCATAACGGATGGAAATGAAGTTTGATTCTCAAGAACTCAAATTTATGGGCAAATTATTTAAGGGTATTTCTAAAGGAAAATTGTTCCCATTCATTCTCAAAGTACATTATAAAACAGATTAGTCCTTACACAGTCTCTCTAAAAATACATGCAATTAAAAAAAAAAAAAAAGAAAGAAAGATACATGAGAAACTGTACAAAGAACTACAAGTCTTTATTTCTTACTTCCACAACCACCTCACTTCATGCTTGCAAAGTACAAGGCCAAACAAGACCCTCAGTCCCTGTAGAACTGCACATATACAGAAGGGGCAGCTGCTGCAAACACTTTCATTCACTGTCAAGTATACATAACAAGGGGGTTAGCCCTCGGAAGGGAACCTGAGCTGGGACATCTGCTCTCTCACAGCAGAGCCAGCATGTGCCTCTGTAAGGAGAAAACCTTGAAAATAGGGTTCAGTCCTTGAAACTGTGTGGCAGTCACATTTCCCCTCCTATTCTGGCACATGTAGTGATGTTGGAACAATATTCCCTCACCCCATTCCTCCTCCCCATCCTGCAGTGAAGTCCTATGCCTTTGTGACTGCAATCTGTTACTATGCAAGTGAGTATCCCCTCCTATGCTGGCATCTCAACCAGCATTTCAACAAAGCATTTCAACTCAACTATGGAACAAGTAGGGAAGAGAAAAAAAGCCCATTTTTTCCTCTAAACAGAAGTCAGGCTTTGACATCAAATCTATTTTAATTATCTGGCTAAAAATAAAACTAAGGTCATGATTAGCTACACAAAGATCAAAAGTTTAGAGAAATCCATACTATAGACCCTCCTGTTACTTAGTACCTCAGGAAGAAAGTGTCATTAGTGTCAAGTAGGTGTTGGTAAACTGTAATTTAGAGGTGATTAGGTCTCTTGAACCACCAAGGTAGAAATATGCATAGAGAATGCCAGCTCAGGCTCACAGCAATATAAAGCTGTGGGGAAAGGAAAATGCTGAAGAGTTGGTCAAGTCAGTTAGCTCTCATGACTTGCCTTAGCACCATGATACAGTGGGAGGATCAAGTTCTCAGCATGCCATGGCAATGGTACCTAAGATTAAGTGGCTCTGATTACTGCAATGTATCCATTCCTCACTGTACGCTGTCTTTGTTTAAAAAGACAATCCCATTATCTTCAAAATTTTAAAGAAGTTTTTGGGTGGAGTTTGTTGGGTTTTTAAACCTTAAATTTTGACGGTCACCTTTCACTTGAAGGAAGAGACTTCATTATTAGCACGCAGTGGGTAATTCTGCAAAGCAAAACCAATACAACACAGAGCTCTCCGTCACAAGCTTTCTAGAAATTCTAAGGTTCCTATCATAAAGACGCTGCCAATTTTCTGACACCTGTAATTGCCATTCCTTGACCTGAAACAAATTTGTTTAATACTTGGCATGAATTTGAAGTATGTACAATATTCCTCATGAAAACAGAAGCAGAAACAGCCACTGGATCTATTAGCCTGTGGTTGGGCAGCACACACTCCTCAGCACACTCTCTCTTTCTACTGCTCTAAAGTTACACCACCAATTTAAAGCAACAAAAAACCTTGACATCTATCCTTTACTCTGAATTTTTTGCATCTCATATACTTTTTGGAATGATTTCTATGCAAGGTAGAAGTTTTGCCAGCCATTTATTTTTCAGGAAGTATGGAGAAAGGCATCTAGAAATCACAGCTAGCTTTAACAGCATGCAATTTAAAAAACTAAAAGATGGGGGAGGTTGGCTGTTTTGGTGGGATTTTTTGTTGTTTTGTTTTTTACACTTTAGGGATTTGCTTTTGTATTCTTCTCTGCAGTCATGTGAGAGATTCTCAAATAACTGAAGCCCAACAACAGTGAGTCGGATGGGGAAGGGAGAAAGACCGTTAGTAACTGAACTTTCATTACAAATATTTAAGCATTAGCCACTATTACCCATGAATTTCTGATTAGCTGCAAATAACATTCTCATCTTGAAAAACTATTACGTGATTTAAGAAGTCAGTAGAGAAGGAGAGACTAAACATGGGAAAACATCAATCTCAATTTCCATAAATACAGTTTCATCAAATGGAAAAAAGTATTTATATAATCAGATTCAGTACGCCCCAAAAGCAGCCTTAATGTGCTTAGTAGTCACACCATGCAGCTAGAAGCTATTTAGCTGAATATACTAATGCACTAGGATCGGTGGAAGGTGCCACTACCTCCAAAACAAGAGCGCTAATATTGAAGGATATGCTTTACAAATCTGTTTTTGCTCCAATACTTGGAAAAACAGGGGTTTACATCCAAAACTTCTAATAGGTGACAGACAAGAAACCTGCCTGGTAAACTAAGCACCACTGCTTTCTATATTATCATTGGTTAAGTTCCGTGCCTAGTCTTGCAGAAAAAAGGTTCTACACTATCACGTTCTACCTAAAGAAAAAAAATTTGCCCTGACCAGTATACCTGAGATCCTCAGAAAATTTAACGTATTCATCTTTATAAACCCTTATAATCTGGTTCCAAGTTTAAGATTTGTAAAGAATTGTTTCATAGAGCACTCATTACCAATTAACATTCAAAGGCTCCAGGTTTAAATCCTCTCTGGTAAGGTCAGTGCTACTGTTTAATCACAAAACTGGAGCAAAATGTGAGCTGCAGGACTTTTTGGAAGAATCAAAACTTAGGGGGAAAAAAAAAAAATAATAAACTTGGGCAAATCACCAGCCAGTCCAACTTAGGACTGTTTTATTCTCCTAGGCAGACTGCCTGTCCTGCTTTGGTGGTTGAAATTTTGCTCAAGGATAAGCAGTGGAAGAATACTTAACTCAACCCCATGATTCTATTTTCCACACTTAAAAAAAGAAAAAGAAAAAAAGAGAATGTTTCTAAATACAGCTACTGACAGACCACGGAAAAAGCCTTCATATGTCTGAAAGTTTGGCACATAGAAAGTTTTTTTTTGGTTGGATTCCAGAAGTTACTTATTACTATGTGTGCGCACACACGTGGTATGCCTGCGTGCAGAGGTGCCTTCTTATTCATATACTCTACACACATAAGACATGCCTACACATCAAGCTACTATGGGAAAACTCTTATGTAGAGATACAGTGGACACATTTGGCATCTGGCTTTCGTTATACAGCTCACCAGTGAACATTTCCAACGTGTTCAGCTCTGGCTAACAAGCTCACAGTCCTGGAACACCCTGTCTGCAGGGCAGTCTTCCCCCCAACCTTTCCTTGTAACCTGCAGCCACATGTTGCTGCAGGGAACAGAAAGATAAACACCTAACTACACTTATCTTACTAGGAACACCACACACACTAGACGCTTATGGTTCTAGGAAAGCCTGGTCTAGTCCTATTGCTCTGAAGGAATACTTCTCATATGGTATATCTGGGAAAATCCTGCAAGAAAAACCTTAAATGCAAACTAGTATTGAGCACAGAACACAAGTATTCTTGATATTACTTTAGTCTCCAATTGAACATCCTCACAAAAAGATTACTGTGCACCACACAAAAAAAATAAAATCGTGAATTGTCTATGGATTTGTTTTAGCTGCAGAAAGTGATATTGGTGTGGAGTGAAAAGCTGCTCAAAAAAATCACACAATGGGACAGAAAACGCATTCCTGGTGCAGAACGTGCAGTAAACGTGCAGCTCACCTACGAGGATACAACTGACGAATTCGGCAATAGTCCATCGGGGGAGAGGGAGGGGGAAAAAAATATAAGTGAGACATCTTTAAAGTCCTCCCACCATCACCACCACCCTCCTTTCATGTGCTGCTAACGCTTGGCTGTTTTCCACCCTTTTAATGTTTTCCTACAATTTCAAAGTTTTCAGCTGATGTCCACTAGCCTATCACTGTTCTCCAGTTTTGAGACAGTATACATAATAGTCAGACCTAATCTATAATGATACAGAGGGAAGGAGACAACTCCTCCATGGAAGGATCAGTTTTAAACTGCCTAGACTGGTTATAAGCAATACATCCGTGTGAAAAATCAGTACGGGTGATGCTTCATTTATAATGTCTCTTGCCCATGCACTTGCCCATGAATCCAAGAGGTTGTGGATGAGTTTATCCCCACTGTAGGTCCACTGAATTCAAACGAGTTATGACTTAGAACAATGTTCCCTGGCTTGCAATTTTTGACAAACTTTTATTGTTTCATAGTTCACTGTCCTCCTCAGTCCCCTGACAGATGGTAGTACCTAGGCTTTTATTGAGCAATATAGCTTTTACCAACATCAGCCAATATATATTTATTGTCCAAAGTCAGCACAGCAATAAAGCATCATTAAACCTAGGTCTTACCTGGTCTTTTTTAGACTTGTGTGAGGAAGCAACATGAGCCAGATACTGAATGACCTTCTTGGTGTTCTCTGTTTTACCAGCTCCCGATTCACCTCTGTAAAAAAAATCTGCAATTCATTCACAAACCAGACGTAGGGGGACATATTCATATTTCTAACGCCAAAAGGGCTACAGAGCTCCTTAACTGCATTCTGGCCATTGCAGTACCTCCCTCAAAACCAATAAAAACCAAGTTGTACTGGCAAGCAGTAGCAGTATAGCTGGACTGCAGGCTAGCCATCAGCCGGTTTGCTGTTGGGTGCAGGTTCCATATGCGTGCACAGAGGAGGGAAGGCAATAAAGAACTATGCTTTCTAGCCACTTGGATACAAAGATTGCCAAGTGACTGAGGAATAACTCAGAGGCTGCTGTAGAGGTAGGAGTGAAAGGTAATGAAGTGAATCTTTCAAAAGGAAGCCTCCTGGCTGCAAGAAGAAACATACCAATTCCTTAAGAACTTAGGGCCAACCAATTTTGCTGTGCCTAGAAGAGAAACTGCTGAATCAAGAGTATCTGTTACTGTATCAGCCTCATCAGTATGAATGTACTTAAACATAACAGCTGCATCAAATCTGAAGGACTTCTCCAAGCCTCTTCCATTGACAAAGCTGTATTTCTTTAGGAGCTTGAGCACAGGGGCTGTTTCAAAACCTCCCTTCTTCCTCCACTTCTTACAAAAATTATTCTGCAGAAAGGATTAAATATATATTGGAGGAGCTGTAGTGCGACCTTCCTTGACTCTCCATTATTACCTGATTTACTGAGCCTACCCTCAGCACTTACAAGAGAGTCCTCCAACCCAGAACTTAAAAACACACATTTTGACATCCAGACAAGCTGACAACTGTAAATACTCACGTGCAAAGGATGGACTGATCCTCTCGATCTAGAATAAGATTTAAAAAAAAGTAGTCAGACTAAGACTCTAAAATTAAACTTCTGTGACAGAATGAAATCAACACCAAAGACAAATCCAGGCACTAGTAAACTCTGACAAGTATCTTCAGAAATATGGCCAGGTAACCCCTTCTCTGGCAATAAACCCCAACCTCCCACCATATGCCCAAGTATAATGGCACCACAGCAATTTAGTTTTCTTCATCCAGAAAGAATATTGTTTGTATTACAATTCTTCTACAAACAATACAGAAGTCTCCCACTGAATGTTTCCTTACCACAGAGCTACAGTTTGATGTACATCTACTTGTTCTTCAGCCCCCTCCCTGCTATTACACTGAGCCCATACTGACTTAACAAAAGTTATCAGCAGAGCAGTGGAAATGGAAGGGGGAGGGGGGGAAGTGGGACAGCAACCATTACAAATCCCAAAGTGCCAAAAACTCACATCAAACAGAGGCTTTCACCCCCAAAACAAACACTGGAAGCTTGGTGAGAAATTTTTGTTACTTATTTTGTACAGAATGGACTTGAAAACTACAACACTGAGCAGCAGCCCAAGTCCTCTACAGCTGATTTGTTTGTGACACCATCCCCTGTTGTATTAACACAGCAGCTGGTAACAGTAGAAACCTTTTCTTTTCCATGTTGACATACCAGTAGACAACTAACTCCTGTGCTCAATTCCCAGCTGTGGATGATAATATCCTTCCAGTTAGAGAACTCACTTCACCCAGCCTATGTACCACTATCTTCTCCCGCATCTTTAACCTCCTTTCAGCTTTCACCTATGATTCCGCTTCCTCATATGCAGTCCAGACTAGTCCTTCCACCATGCCTTCACCCACTGTTCTTCCACCACTTCTGTGTGAACACGCTTCCCTGCTTCTGCCTTGGTTTCTGTGCCCTCCCCTCCAGTCTGCATCCCATTCCTCCCCCATGCCACCAGGACCCAGCTGGGAGCGCTGGGCAGACTGGAGAGCGCCCGTGCCTACAACACAACAGCCTTAGTAGCTTGTAGTCATCACAGGGGCAGCGAGACCTGTTCAGACATGGAACAGACCTGGGCACAGCAAGTCATTCACAGACAGTCCACAAGAGCTATTGGGGCACTCACAGAACAGACTGTGCCACCAAACTCAAAATCCCCATTAGTTTGTAAGTTATCCATTTGGCTGTGGTTTTTTGGTTTTGTTTGATTTTAGGTGGGGTTTTTTTGCTTCAGATCAAGACCAGAGGACTATCAGATCATCCAGTCTGAGAACCTCAGTAACACAGCAGTTAGATTACATCCAGTTATTGTCATTCTTTCCTTTTTCCATGCTGAGCCCCAATTTTGTGTTGGACCAAAGGCTAATCTCCAAAGAGAGAAAAAGCAAACCTCAAACATCCATGAGAGCATACAATTCACTGGATTGCTCTAATAAATTATTTCAGCAATTGGTAACGTTCACCTGTATGTTTATGGATGTGACTGTCTCCATATTTTAGCTACTGGTTCTTTCTATTCCTTTCTCCAGTAGCTTACAGAACCCAAATGCACTCAGTATTCTCCCCACCAGAGAATACTTAAGACAATATAATTGAGTCACCATTCAAGTTGTTTTGTGCAACATAAAGAGATTGAGCTGTAATTAGGGAAGGCTTTATAGTCAGATAAGAGTTCAAGCACCTGAAACCACTTTCTATACCCTTAAAACACTGCTGCTGCAAGTGAATTTAGCATTTCAGTCCTAACATCATGAATGCTGTATTCATCAAGAAAAATTTCCTATAAACTCAGTTTATAAAGAGAGAAATATGTCTAGCCTTTGGACACATTTTCGTGGAATAAGGAAAGCAGGTAAACCTACCAAATTTGAGGTTCTATCTTTTCTTAAGTTATTCTGAAACCAGTAATGGAAACGTTAGGTTCACATGCTACAGGATAGGCAACTCCTGCTCTTAAGCTTCTTTACTGGAAACTGACCGTACACAGATGAGCACAAAAAAATAGAGGAAAATAATCTGCTTTATCCCTGTTAATACTGTTCTCAGAAAGAGCTGATCAGCCCTAAGACTGGAAGAAAGCAAACAGAAGAAAATAATCACTCAAAATGGTTTTGGCCCAGAAAATTCTTAAGCATTCAAAACTAGATACTGCAGCTTTACCAGCATTGCACACTCATTTTTTCAAGTACTGACTTTTATTGATTGCCTTTAAGATATGCACCCCTTTTGCTGAGGGACAGGCTACGAGTAGATATTAGCCAGCTCCGAAGGACCCTCCCATTCAAGGTTCCCAGTGGGTCAAGGGCTCAGGAGGCACACACCAGCCCTCTGCATGACTGGGCACTTTGAGGGTGGATCAGGGGAATAAAGAATGACTCATTTATGGACTGCCTAAGGAAATGTATTCTTCAGTAGTGGGACACCTGGGTGCAGTTCTCTATCACCAAGCAGCTATGTGAAAGGACAAGACTGCGCCTCTGAATAACACCTGACTTTTGAAAGCTTGACTATAAACAAGCAGCCCACTTGTCCTAGAAAATGTTATACTCGCATTCAGGTGCTACAGAGACTCTTCTAAGAAGCCAATTTGAGAGAAGGGGGGGGGGGGAGAATAAGCCTAAGGAAGGTGCTCCTTATTCCTGGTAGCCAGCTCTGGTCTTGGAATTATGAGCTGGGGCTCCTCGAACAGGCAATGGAGCCCCAGGCACTTGAATAGCACATGCCTTCCCAATCCCTCTCCTCCAGAAGATCCTTATTCCAGCAAAAAACCATTGGTAAGCAAACAGATAAACCAACTGCCCAACAGAAAAAGAGATGATCAACATCAGATAATACTAAGCAGCTCTTTGGCACTGAACACTTTTTGATCATGACAAGTTTTGTCCTACTTCGTCGAGAAGCTATTTCAAGCCTCATTCCAACGAGGTAAGGTAGCAACAGCACCCCGGAGTGACCCGAGGAAGTCCCAAAGGGGCAAGCACAGGATTTTTCCACACCTTAACAGAGAACAAGGTGTTGAAAGGTGCTCAGGCAGGAAAAGTCACAGACAGTTTTCAAAATCCTCTTGGCACTACGTCCTCCTCCCCCAGCATACTTTCCCGGTGGCCCGCTGCAGCTGCGTTAGTCACCTCTGCTTTAAGCCAGCAGGAACGTACCTGCGAGTGCAGGCAAGTCACCGGCAGCGTGCAGACACTGCCATAAAAGGCAACATTCCTGTTTGCAATCCGGGGGAAATTCTTTCCCAGGACTGCAAAGCAGCAGTCACTGGGATAGCTGGAATTCTTCTAATTGTGTACAGACAGACAACTCAAATAATGTGTTGAGCAACAGGAAACTGGAGCCGACCAAAGGGCCAAAGAGCTAACGCATACAAAAGCGTAACTCTTAGATACACTTCCAATTAAGAATTGCTTTAAATGCCAATATTCATTCTCTGTACAATACTGACTTGTGCCATCACGAATCAGAGTTCAGTTGCCCAGACAAGAGGCCACCTCCACCCCTCCTTTTTTTTTTTTAAAAAGGATCATTCGACATGGGCGTACTGCACAACTTCAGTCAGCACTTGCCTTTACTCCATTGTCAGTTGTGCAAGCAACCTACTCAGCAAAAGGGAATGTGCTGGGTACCATAAACTCAGTTGCTTATAATAACACAATCAAGAAACGCCTGATTAAAAGAAATCTGCATCTGCTTTTCAACCCTAAACAGAGTCACTTATTAAAAACAATCCAGAATAACAACTCATTAGTTAATTATAGCAACAGTTCTGTATTTCAGACCAGCTGGCAGGGAAAGCTTTTTATCTAGGCGCTTCTTTAGCTCTCATCACCATAGTATTCAAGTGATCATAAGCAGCAGCAGCCTCAAGCACCCAGAAATTCAGGAAGTAAAACATCCTTCAAATTTAAGCTATACAGCAGTATGGTATAGTAAGATCAGCAGATTAATTTTACTATATAACAAGAACATAGTATCTAACTCATTCTTGACTTTCTTCAGTCCAAAAAGAAAAGAGCACATTTTAGACTGCTTCCAGGACCTTTGGCATACATTAAAAAATTAATTCAACCAAAATTTGTTTTCACAAGAGAGACATCTTGTACGTAAAAAGTCCTCAGCCAAATATTCTACTGCAAAACAACGAATCTGAATGAATGCTGAACTACTGTGGTCGAATATATTGGCGTAACCGATAAATTAACAGAGCTCCAAACTCTTGAATTTTGTCTTTAGATGTTTTGGGACGGGAGAAGAAAAAGGCTGGGAGGCTGGAAGAGCATGTGCGATTTAAGCTCCACATCTCAGTTTCAGAACATCCTAGCAGGCCTTTATCACCCACTTCCTCCGCATGAGTGACTCCAGTTTCAAGCCCGTTCATCTCCATAAAAGGAGAAGTAATATAGCATTCACAATGGTGACATCATCTCTCCGGCTAAGAGGAAGTGTAGCTGAAAGGCAAAGGCTTGGTTGGCTTGCAGTCCCCTGCCTATAGCTGACTCATTAAGGCTAAAAGCTTAACCATAGCTCGATGGTACCACCCACCTCCTAACCACCGAGCGTCTGGCAGAACTGAGCAGCCTGGCCCTTTAGGTTTCCGTTACCATACCGCTCCCCCAGCATCGCGGTGAATGCCTCTAGCCCAACTTAGGCAACTAGCTGGCTGACCAAGTGAGAGTTGACCTAAAGCAAGAATTAGTCTTAAATGCATTTAAGTGCTTCAACCGTGCAATCGTTTCAGTTCCTCAGTCTCTCCTCAAACTTCTCTTCTGACCTCAACATAAATCTTACAACCAGTGTCGTTCCTTCAGGGCTCTAACGCAGGAGGAGCCCTGGGCACTTGACACACTGTGCTACTCGCAACCACCCCACTGGCATAAACTCTAATCAAATACATTCACTGTGGTGCTTTAACCTACATGTTGGTTTGAGTAGGATCAAAAACACTCCAGGGGAACACCAGAACAGAGCCTGAGAGCCTGTTTCTGCATTATCATTTAAGGAACGCATTATAGAGAAGTTTCAAAATGCTAATAACCTATCATCAAGTAGGAAAACAAAAAAAAGAAATCAAACTAAGGACAAACATAGCATATCCAAGACAGCTCTCAACAACAAAACTTCAAGATGTAAAAAAAAAAAAAACCAACAACAAAAAAACAAAAAAAACTCACAACAACAACAACAAACGGAGAAAAATCACTTGAGTTGGCAGGAACACTGCAGTGCCAAGATTCAGCTTTGCATTAGCTGAAGTTTGAGGACAGTCACAAGAAGAAAAGGAAGTTTCATTTTGAAAAATGAAATATATCCTACTGGGTCAAATGCAAATGTTTATTTCCCCAAGCCATTTTTGGACTAGAGCCCATACCCCTTTCTCTAGCATTCCTCAACTGAATCTGGAGATAGCAAAACAGGAAAACAAGTTAGGCTGTAATTTTAGGTTACACAAATGTTTATGAAGTTCTGACACAAAAGAAAAACTGGTATATAGCCTGCAAAAGCTCAGGCAGCTCATCATACTGAAACAGTGAACTGTAGGAAGACTGACAGCAAGGGCTGAACCATTACACAAGTGACTGCCAGAGAGCTCCTGCTTTGGTTTACAGGAATGAAGCAAAAAGGGTGTGGTAACTACTAAAAAACAAGTGGGCAACGGACGCTTTTTTAGCTCCTTGTTCTATTGAAAACCACATTGAGACACAGATTTTGAGAGCTGCGTTTAGAAATCTCAAGTAATTCAAAGCATGTAAAACATTTCTTAAGACAATCAGAAACTACGTACATCTTTTCTTGCCATTTGTATACAAAGACCATCAAAACGAACATCCTCCATAATTAGTATCCAAACTTAACATTGCCCTTTGCATCAGAAATTTGGACAAATCTTGGAAATAAACTAGTGAAACCACAGGCTATATTCTTTTGAGTTTAGTGGAAACAGAACTTGACCTATATACGCAACTCGAAAGACATCTGTGCCTCTACATAATTTGAACAGCTCTGTCAATCAAGTATCCCTGAACTGGTAAGCACACACAGAATACTGTACAGAAAATAAAGATGCACTTTGGAACAGTGCGATATACAGTGCAGCATAGCAAACCAATGCTAAGAAGCAAGATGAGAAAGACTTGAGACCAAGGAAGTTAAACAGAAGTGTTCTACTAGCTCGGAAACTTAAGAACTATGTAAATGTCTAAGGATTAAAAATAAAATACTTCAAGGTCATGTTCTATAGAAGCAGACCTAAGGACTGTGAAAATGACAACTGGGCCTGAGGTGCATGTGAAGATCTACAACAGCAAATGATTTGTCTTACAATAGCTAACACTGTTTCATCCCTTAATGTAACAAGGCAAATAAAAATCATGAAGTTACTACGCTTCAGCATTTTTTCTTTTAATCACCAAACCCAGAGACTACCTAGCTCCCAAGTGAATACCAGCAAGGCGCTGGCTGCACAGGCTCCTTTGCAGACTAATCCATCAAGGTCAAGGAGGGTTTAATCACTGCACAATGATTTAAGAGTTTTGTTCAGTGAACCGTTAGGAGCCCTACACTAATACGTGGAGAAACTGGATGAGAAAGAAGATGGAGTACATTAATTAGCAATGTGCTGTCTATTTCCTCTCCCACCTGTCTCTTAGTTGAGGAGGTTGAGCTTTGGAGACCAGAATAACCATTCTGATCTAACCTACTGCAGAAGTTTCAGACACTGGCATTAAAACAGCCATCATGCTCCAGACACCAATGACATTTCTAGCTTCTATCAGTCTTTGACATAGAAAATTCCCTGTATGTGTTCCAAATGGACAAACAGGTGCTGTTTAACAGCTTTAAAATATGTTTTTCTAAATAGATCCTCTGGAGACTATGAATTGAGTTAAAGAATGTACCCCTTCAGTGTACCTCTGTTGCGTTAGAATAATGATTTGTTTGCGCAAGACACCACTCCACTTCAGGCACTGTGCTTCAATCATCAGCACCAGAAGAGTAATTCTTCTGAAAGCCGTTGGACCTGAGGCTTCTGGCATTCAGGTTACCCACGGAACAGAAACATTAAGACAAATGGTTGCTTCCTCCGAAAACAAAAATGTTACACTTTTTCAGAGTTCTGCTCTTGAAGCACAGGAAGTCTCTCCAAGTACCATGCAGCAAAATAATGTTTCGTCTCACTTCCAAGTCTTAATGTCTTCAGTCAGAGAAAGGAGGAAAAAAAGAAAGAAATTGCTTTGAACATGTTCTCCACCGTGTTATTGCTTCAAGGAAGTACTTCTAATGAAATTTAACAAAAAGCAATTGAACCTCTTGGAATAAATAAATGCCACATGACATTTTCGTGAATGGAGTAACCAAGGTAGACACAAAAAGAGGACCAAGCTCACCCATAGTGCATCAGCATAGATGCCTGAAAAGGGTTAAATAGTTTCTGGCTTAGCAGAGGTTGAAATAAAGCTCTCATCTTCCTCTCCCTTCCCCATTCCTTTCCTGATGAACGTCCCTTTGAATGGCCTGCTTATTAGAATACCATAAATTGACTGAAAAGCAAAAAAAAATTCAGAGTCCAAATCAATTAACATGCAAGGCTTTTCCGCTCTGTCAGCTTAAGAGATAACTATACCCCATGCTGACAGAAGTCAGAGTCAACAGCTTGCTATCCTTCTCCAGACCGTGAAGGATTCCCGGTCTTCAGGGCTCTGAAAGTAACTTAGGGAAGGCAGCCTAATCCTAAATGCCTCCGGCTCATGTGGAGCACTGGACCCTTTCATCTTCTATTCTCTGTACAGATTCCTGCCATACCACTGGCTGCTGCACCAAGCCTCCCCCACTGCTAAGCAAAACTGAGAAAGTGGAATAGGAATGTTGCTTTCCATTGCCCTAGAGGCTAGCCAGGACCAGAGACACTGCAACAACTACCTCACCTTCACTCCCAGTAGCAGACATTGGAATGCTACTGTTATCCTTTGCAATAAGGAAATAAGGCAGCAAATAACCCTAAAACGATCTCTAGGGTTCTTGCTAGCACACATACGCACATGTGAAGCAACACACACACAAAAATCTTTCCAAACCTAGTTAAACAGGTGAAAGCAGGCTAGTTCAAAAGCTAACTGGGAATGATATTCACATCCAACAAGCATTCAAAAAAGTCAGCGACAAGGTATCTCAAACCAGGCAAAGAAGAGCTGGGGTAAACCTCTAGACTGTCAATTCCGCTGAGAATATTGCATAGCTGGAATTGTTCTGAGAAAGGTAAACACTCCAGCAGAGCTCACAGCAACTTTCCTGTGCTAGGGAAACAGAGGCAGGGCTGCCATTCTTTAGCTTTGTACACCAAAGCAATTCAAGTGGGATTTCTGAGTTTTAGACATCACTCAAGCAGCGGTCTGATGGAAACACCTTCTCTTTTCAAAAGGAAAGAAAAGATCCATGTAGATTATTCACTAGCTCTGAACCACCATCAGACCAGGAAAGGTCACCTGTACCTTGTTGCAGAATTACAGCTGTCTGGATATCCACTGCCACGTACTGATATACCTGAGAGGGATGAAGGACAAGATGCATGCACGTGCAGTTCCAAATGGTTTAACTGTTGTCTATAGAGGGGAAAAAGACTTCTTCAGTCTCCTTACAACAACGCCAAAGAAACTGCTTCTGATTTGACGTAGACAAGATTTCTTTTTAGGGAACAGTAACTCTGGTAGCATTTAAGAAAAATGTATGTTGGTACTTGAGCTGACAAGGAGTGGGCAAGGTAGAGAAGGAAGTAATAAAGGAAGCAAAACAGTGGTAAGAGGTTTATGGACAACCATGCTGTCACATATAGTACAGGCAGTGCATCTGTCCTTGTCTTTCATGGCAGATCCAGTCTTTGTCTGAGGGAAGTGGGGTCCTGTATAGGTCCAGGTTCATAGGTTTTTTCCTCTGGATACAACATTCCTTTCAGAGTAACCATCAGTAGTATAGCTGTATTTCTTCAAGACCTGCCACATCTTCAACAAATTGCCATCAGTACCCTGCCACCAGTCCACTCCAGCATGTCTCTCTGGCTCACCCCTCCCCACCCAAGGCTTTTACAAATACAGCTTAATCAACCCATCATGTTAGCTCTCCCATATGCTCTGCTCTGCATGCACCACACTTTAGCAACCTTTCTCAGCATTCTTCACATGTAAAATTTGTTTAAAGTCATTAACAAAGGTAAGTGGAAGGAATTTTTCTTGCTCCCTTTCCACTCTGGGCAACCATATTGTTATAGACCTCCTGTGCTTGGAAGTGCAAGTGGCAGCGAGGCCAGGGGAAAAGCAGAACTCTTTAAAATTGAGTCTAATTAGAATTTTAAAGCATGATTTTATTGTATCTGGCCTTTGTTCAAAAAAAGCTAGGCTAATGACAAGACCTAGGAGAGGCAAACCCCTTAATCATTGCTAGTCATCAGAAAGTAAAGGAGTAATCAAACTCATACAAGCCATGCCAAATCAAACTGTCCATTACATCCTTTAAACCTTACAAAGCATGCCTCTTCATAGAACCCAGCTACAAACAGGAAGAAAAGCACAAAATACCTCCATACCTGAACACTCTCCAAGCATCCCAAACCCAAGCACTGACTCTGTGAAAGACCTTCTCTCAGAAGGGGGGGATATGCACATATGCACAGGACATTGAGTTCCATATATAAAAGTCCTCAAGTGACAAACAAGCAGCAGATAATATATATGGTTCTTTACTTCTCATTTGTATACAGGGGGGAAAAAAAAGGTCAATCTGCTTGCTTTCTTTTATTCTATGAAAGGCCAACAGATGTATTTAATATTGCCTGATAGTAAGTTTTATTCTTAACAGAATAAGAATGTAACCAAACAACTCCTGATCAGTAAAACTACCACTGACCATCACACTTCAAAATGCAGGTTATACTAAGCTTGTTTCATCCAACCAGACTGTATAACTGGATTTCAAATACTTTTGTTAAAAGCCTCTATCAACCAATACAGGTACTTGACTATTTATAGCTATCATTCCATAGGCTCATCGTTGAGAGGGGGAAGTTCACTACCTCGTTTGTCCTTGCCTGTTTCTCTGAACCCTGTGCGTTCACACCAGTCTGTTCTTTGTCAAGTTTAGCTCTTGCCAGACTCTTTGTAAGGTTCTTCAAGCCACTAGAGCAGGAGAAAGCTATTCACCTGAACACAAAAGCTGGTACCAAGTAGATGTCAGGTGTCTGTAAGCAAGGACAGAAGGGGCAACAGTGCCTTTTGATAGCAGTGAGTAGTTCTCTTACAGTGTTTTGACTGCAACCTTGATTTGCGATTTCAACAAGAGTCATTATCTCAGCACTCACCTTGCATCATACTCCTGTAGGCTGTGTCTGTGATGGCATAGATATGAGGGGGCATCTCATGTCTCTTTTTGCCTTTGTACATCTCCACTATTTCTTCTGAGTATATGGGCAGGTTCTTGTAAGGATTGATTACCACGCAGAACAGGCCTGAGTAGGTCTGGAAAGAAAATACCCCAACAAATAAAGACAGGAATTAAAAATGTTGTATAGTTGCACATTTTAACAGTATATTACTTGGAAAAACAAACACACCAACCAGTCCTTTTTTAAGTGCTCCTTTCAGTGATACCATGTGGGATGCTTCCCACTAAGCAATATTGGAATCCGAGCAACAGCTAAAGTCACATCAACTTGACTAGTACTCAACCTTTCCAAATATGCACAGAGCATCAACTGATACATTAGTCACACTGATATCAAACTGGCCTGCTCCCTGGCTAATTAACAGTCCACTAGGACTGGTTTTTCTTCCCTTCAAAGTTCCTATATTCAAGACAAGTGTCCATTTCATTCTATAAAGTAGGTGCTCAGCCCCTAGAAACATGCATTTTATTATTTTCTGCCTCATGTTTGCTATGGATTTATCCAGTAATTGATCAATTACAACATTAAACTTCAAGCCAAAATAGTTACTAAAAGAAAAATAAGACCAGTGTACTCCTTAGAGGTTTTCAAGACCACTGGACTAGGCTGAATTCAGTGTTGACCCTACTCTGAACAGGAACTTGGATTAGATGGCCTCCTAAAGGCCCTTCCAGCCTGAACGCTGTCATGATTTATAAAGTAACAAGTGTAACTAGAACTAGACTCAAAACTGTAAGGTCATTAATGTAGTATAGCTCTGAACTAGTCAATATAGGAAACAATTCTAATGTATTCCATGCTCGAAGAGTCAGTAACATTTGCCAAAGTTTACTTCTAATTCATCTCAAATGGTTAATTGGTTGATCTGTGACAGCAAACCTCAATTTCTCAATTGGTTTCCACTGGCTTATATTCTACAGTTCTAATGGAAGACAACTGTCAAAATACTTCTAGTGAAAATATTAAGTTTCTTAAAAGAAAAAAAAGAAATTAAAAAAATATCTTTGAGATCTGAATACCTAAACACCGCCCCCCCAACAAACATTTTACTTACAAAGGGAATAGAAGGAGCAGAGGTTTCTTAGATATTTCCTAGACATTCTAAGAATAGCATTCCAAGCGTTGCTCCTGGGGTTTAGAGCTACCCTAGTTCCCCATCAATTTTAGAGGCAGCTGTTTGAAACATCTAGAGAGGAGTAGCTTTCTACAGCAACTTGCAGTGCTACCAGAAGAGAGTACATTTGGCACTTTTTATTTCTATTGCTACCATCTCTTCTATTGTTTGCTCAATGAAGAGTGCTTCAGAGTGGTAAAGAGTTCTCCACAATGAGCGCAGAGTACTTAATCAGATTTAGCCTCTTTAGCTAGATAAAGGTAAGGATTAGACTACAGTGATCAGAAGGGTGAAAATAGTATCTACTACAGAGTTTATAGTCTTATATCCAAATTTTCTACATGCTGGCTTAACATTAAGTACTTAGCCCACTCTTATATGCAGCAGATTCAGATACAGCTTTCACCCTGTCTCCCAGAAAGCAAAATTTTTATAAGGATTTAAGGTTCCTTTTCCATACCCCAGCATAAACTATCAGGATATGTTTCCAGACCTACTTTTTTTTTATTTTTCTAATATTTGAGGAATATTTGAATAGCTTACAGAAAATACTACATCTCTTTCCAAACTGGGAAACTACGAAAGTTGGCTAAAAACCTTTTAGCATAGGACTTCTAAAGTTTTAGGAAGCTAAGCTTCAGTGAGACATTCTAGTCAGGTTAGGTTTGAGGTAGTGCTTGAAAGGAAGTTTAAGGAGTTTGCAGAAACCAACTTGGCAATGCTAGTTCCTTTTGCCTCAGCCTTAGTTCTCCATCTTATCAGACAGTACTTTTACAGCACAGAACAGCAGCTGAAAGACTGGGTCATGCTTTCCTGATCTCTGACTACACTAGTGGAAGACAGAATAGGACCAAGAGGTAGAAAGGAGTTGACTCAAGAGCAGCACATTCACAGTACATGCAGTACACTTCTTTCTTATGCTGGTGTGGAAATAATTGACGTTGGAATCAAATGAACTGTTAGAAGGAAAGCTGTAATTTTATCTGAGTTCTGGAAAACAAGTAAACAAAAACCCTCTAAGCTGCCAGTTCCAGCTGTCTGCATTAGCAGCCATCTTGCCTCAAATCCCATGGCAGCAGCAACCTGCATATATTAATCAAAAGAAGATGCCCTGTATAGTCACTGTTCCCCCCTGCAACAAAACTAACTCAGGCCACAGACTGAACCTCCCTCTCCTTTGAAGAGGTTAATACAGCTAAATGCCTGTTCGCTGCTTTTGGGGAATTAGAAGTGAGAGAAAAAAAAATGTTAGCAGTAGCAACTACTGTGGCAATATTCCACAAGGAATGTAAAGTTTACTTGTCTGTATTTGTGTGACTTTTTATGGCCATGTATACTGAACAAATTAGAATTGTTGCTTTTTAAGTAAGAGTAGCGTAAAAGTCTGAAGCTGGGCTGAAGCAGTCTTATGGACGAAAGCAGCAGTTTAGAAAACGGAAGACATTAATTTCAATTACAGTGATGAAGCCATGAAGCAGGTATGCAGGAAGAAGCCATCACCTTCTTCCAGCATTCTGGTTGCCAGGAGAAATACCTAAGGGAAGTTTCTTTGCAGTATAATGATCTCAGTCAGATGTGTGAGGTGATATTTTTGTCTAATAGAGGCAACTAATCATGGCTGGGATAGGCAACTGAGCTAGACCACCTTGTCACAGCTGCTGGTCAAGCACAATGACAAAGTTTTATATAGGAAGCAAGTTGAAATATACTAAGCAAAAGCTGCCGGCCCTACCACAGTGAAGACAAGCGTCATCCTCATCTTATTAAAGTACAACTAAAGACTTATATGCATAAACCTCTGAATTGAACCCAAGGCTCCAATTGAAAGGCTAATCTATTATAAGTGTAGCTGGCTTGGAATTCTGTACTTTGTTTCAGACATTACTATCTCAAAATAGAATTCTGGCATTACCTTTCACTAACTATTTCACATAACACATGAGCCAAACTGGAACTAGCTTTATTTTTCTAACTGCTAAACTAGCTCTGAAGAGCTGAAATGACCATCTGCAGTATGGCACAAAGCTGACAGCATCAAAAAGTTTATTTTCCAGGAACTGTTAACTTCAATGAAATAACTGGAACACGTTAAGGTTGAGTTTTGAGTTTCACACTGAAGACAAACAAGGCAGTTCAGGTAAGCAACACAGAAGCCGAAAATGATCTTCTGGTGAAGCATTCCAAATAGAAAGGGTTAATATGAATGCCAGTCTATTAGCAAGTCACCTCGGTGCAGAACCAATCAGCACATGGAAACAGCAAATTGGTGTCACACTCAAGCTCTTAGTTCTTGAAATGTTTGACACTCCCTGCTCAAAATTTGTCTGCGCCAGCCGTAAGATTTTCCCCTTCCATTTATATGATAGGTAGACAGAAAAATAAAGTTTGGAAAAAAAAAAAAAGAAAAAAGACACAAAAACACAGCCCTGCTGGCAAAGAAGAAAGAAAGGACAAGAGCAGAACTAAATTATGCTTATGATCTTTCCAGAGACATTTGTGCTAGAGATACATTGCGTGTATTCTCTTTCAAGAGGATTAATGATCAACTAACAGCCACTCCAATAAAAGTATTTTAAGCCTTTGCATTAATCTTCTGACTTGCTGAGAACTGCTGACAGGTGAGATCAGTCCATTTCACAAGTGCACAGAAACACAGTTTTGGCAAGACTAAGATTCTGTAATAGAGAATTACTATGCTAGGTTTACTTACTTGGGTGAAGGGTGTGGGGATTTTTTAATACTTCTTACAATCCAATTAGAAGAACTCAATTTATTACAGTCACAGACTATGTCTGAAATTTCAGAGGGTATCTTGCAAGATACATGAAACAGCCTATTGCAGAGTGCGCAACAGACTTCGAGATGCTGTTGAATTATTTTCAACAACTTATTACATAACCTAGCAATGTTTCCTGTTCTAAAAATGTTACATGTGATCTTGCACATCCTATTTCATCTCAATACCAAGATTCTTCCCTCTTGAGAATAGATTTTGACCAATAGTCAGAGGAGTTATTGACTACACAGAATAATTAACTGCATCAACCTCCAACCACATTAGCTCTCAAAATTTTGAGATCAGACAGTGCGAGTCAGACTAAATTTATATCAGCTTTGCATCCTTCAGATGTTCTCTGTTAATTTCTGCAACAGTTGTCTATATGCCTTTGTGCCGCTCCAGAAGAGTAGTGGTCACAGCACTAGCCAGAGTGGGAGTTCCTAGCTTGTGTTCATGCTCTGTTAACCTAGAAGGCAACAGTTCACAAAGGTTTCTACCCTAGATGGATAGCTAGGGTGAATTTCTGCTATGTGGTGTCTTAGATACCACCAGTCCCTGTTAGGGCAGATCATCTATAGCTTGCCATGTAAGATGACTGCATAAAAGACTATATCCCTATGGGTATGACAAACTAGTAAGCACTCAGAAAAACCCAAAACATAGATAGATATTGCAGAGAGCTTTTATTTATGTCGTCTTCTCCATATGACAAGAGAGGCAGCTTTTGGGTTTTGGCAGCACAAAAAGAGGGGAGAGAGGAAATATAGACAGACTTTCTTCAAGGACTGTATTAATATACATGCTTACATACGAAATTTATTCTTTAATACATTTTATTTTAATAGATCTTCTGATCTACTGTCAAGATTTCATAGCGCCCAAAAATACTGAACATCCGGCATTTCTACATCCCGCAGGATTCCATCTCAGGCAGTCCCATTTTAATTATGTAAGCAGAGGCTAGCCTGAGAATAAACAAACCAAGAAACACTCGTTCCTGTTTCAACTAGTCACTGCACCCAAATTTCACATTACCACTGAGTTTAATCATTCATTCTATGCCTGCAGAGTATCAATAAAATAGGCGCTATCACAACCAACATCTGCTGGCTAAACACAGGCCACAGGAAGAGGAAAATCAGAAGGGAACTGAAGAACCAGGTCAAGGTTCCAAATTCTCCTTCCCCACCTTTCCCTATTCATTGCTTTTGGTATTCAGAAGTAGTTACTTCATGCTTCATTAGTATGACCATTGGTCCCATAAATGGTAGCTTTGTCATTTCCAGCAATAAGAAGCAGGAATCTCTGCTCTTGTCCATTTTGGGGTAGAAAGAAAAGGAAGTATTTCCTATCTCTAAGCACATGCAGGCACATATGTGCCTTCTCTAGTAAAACACTCCGAGACCCAGAATTTTTGTAACACAAAGCTTGGCATTAGCATTCTTTCCCACTGAAGCTCCAGACGTGGGAAAATGCAATTCAGATGTTAGGTATATCAGGACTGTGTTTTTATTATTATTTGGTTCAGTCCAGATCAGACTCCCCATTTACCACTTTCCAACTGCTCTCACTTCTTGCTAAAAGAAAGTTAAATGGCATTCAAAACATCCTGCAAATGAAGACATTAAAATGTTAAAGACAGATTTACCACAGCATTCCTTGAAAGCTTCAACATCAACTAGAGGGGGATTGGCACAGTTTAGTGAAAAGATTTTAAGTAGAGGGAAGAAGCTAAGTCACATGAGAGTTGCGTATAGGGGCAACGAAAGGTTAACACACACATTTTAGAAGCAAAGTGATTACAGTAGGTTCACATACTATGTAATCAAGAACTCTTACCCGAATAGACAAGATTACTTACATAGATCAGTCCCGAGTAGTATCTCTCCTTCAAGTTGTGAAGCACAGAAGCCTCATTCAGGCATGTCAGCTCTGCCATATCTTCCACTTTAGAGAATTTGGGGGGGTTCATCTTCTGGATGTCATCCTTATTTACTTTCACTTTCTTCCCATTCTCTGCCAGTTCCACGATGGCCTCATCTCCTACTTCTTCCTTCAGGCTGGCTGCCTCAAACCCACTCTTCTCTGAGGGAACCCATACCAGCTTCTTAGCTGCCCAGTCAGCCTGAGTCAGGGGGTTATTAATGATGTTTTTGTCCACATAAAGGTACTTATCTGCATCTCTTTGCGACATTGTGTTTTAGAATTGGGGACCTGCAAAAAGAGAAGGGGGGGGAATATTTTTAAAGCCTCAAGTTGCCTTGCAAATTCCTAGAGGCAGACAGGCACACGCTAAGTACTCTGAGGCCCTGGTCATCAGAGCATGCCTCCCCCTCCTTTAGTTTCATGTTAGTAAGCACTGGTAAGTTGTCAAACTTCCAATAAGGTCACAGTTTGGCTTGCCAAGAGGATGAAAAAAACCAAACTAGCAAGCAGTTAAGAAAAACCCTACAACAAAACACTGACCATTAAGCATTTGGAAGCCATTATTTGGCAGAAAAGAGAAAGCACATTAAAGTGGCAAGCATCAAACAATTTGTAAGATGTGCCAATACTCATAGCATCAGATACTATGTCAGTAACGTTCAAGTCAAGATTAGCCCTTCACTGCTCTACTTGGTAGAGATATTAGGTCAGAAATATAATCATAAATGTTTAATCAACACTTTCACTTCCTATCTCCTTGTTCTGATAAGCTACGAATCAAATACTACAACTTCTTAGAAATGCCATATACCAGCCTAGACAATACATGAGACATACTTTGCTTCTAAAAGACATCATCGATAATTTGAGGACACCAGTTAAGACCGACATTAGATACTTTCCATCACCAGCTTAGTAGCAACACCCAGCCCACCAGTTTGTATCTTTTTTCTAGATAATGTTCAGTAGCAAAATACCTCCAAGGCAGTAACAGAATAAACCTGTGGTCAGGAAATTTTACAGCCAAAAATCCACTATTGGGATCCTTCTATGAAGCTGTGGTCAGGTAGAGGAGAGAGTACCACCCCTACAAGAGGGAGATGTAGGCAGCATGCTCAGAAAATGGCACCCTAGATTTAGTGTTTCATCAAAACCAGAACACTACCGCCAGGGATTTTCCAGTTTATAAGGCAGCAATTTTATTGGTGCCACTCAGAAATCCTTTCAATCAGAAGAAAGGACTGCATGCGTCAAGGCTCATTAACCACGTAGCAGCAGCCTCTTTACAAGGTCCCATAAACATTACTTCTTGGATCCTTCCTCACAAAGATACCAGTGTCCTCAATATAAGTTTTTTGTAACTTGGATAGAAGTTAGAGCTCTTTACCACCAAAAGAACAGGAAATGAAAATATCAATATTCATGTCATGGCAGGCTGTCAGGATCTACATAGATAAATTTTCTACAGACCATACCCATATTTACAAACCAGCCTGCAAATCAAATAGGTGAAGTCTGACTATAGATACTGCAGACAAAAAGTTATTGAGAGCAGGACAGAAGCAGTTCAATTCTCAAAAAATGCATGAGAGCAACAATAGATGTTGAGTCCCAGCATTAGCAAGCAGTGAATGAAGCCAGAAAAACATCAGCTATAATAATCATGGGCACAAATGCCCACACCAGTCATTTGTAAGCATGTAGGGAAATTCCTTTCAACAAATGTATCACTGTAGGTGGTATGCAACTTTGTGCCAGATACTGTATGGATAGCTGTATATTCACAGTCAAAAATTCTTTAGCAAACAAAGAGAAAATTAAGCTAAAGGAAATGATTATTTATAGAGTAAGGTTAAAATCTTTGTCTTAAGCCTTATAGGATATGCCAAGCAGCTACTCCACGCTCTATCTCATCTTTCCTTCCCCACAGGGTCACTGACACTTCCACCTCAATAACCGCAACAGTGATTCTCAGAGCAGCTCCTCCTCCCTGGCTTTTTGTATTTTTATTGAAAACCCAGATTTTAATGGGTACGCGATGAAGAGGTTTGTTGCAGAGATAAGATGTAGCAATCAGAAGACTGCCATGAAAAATTTGAGCTGTCAAGAGAGCTCCAAGACCACCCTACAACAGCTAGCCTGACAGTGTGTAGGAAATAGAGAAGACTAACAATTCAACAAAAGATATTGAGACTCGTGACATTGCAGAATATCATCTGCAGGTTGTGGTCAAACGGTTAAAAAAAAAAAGGGAGTGGAGGGAAGGAGGGAAAAAAGGAAAAAAAAAAGAAATAAATATTCAATTGTGTTCAAAGTTGTATCAGGTTTGGCAAGGCAACAGCTGTGCTCTACCCTCCATTACACAGTTTCCTGCCTATGCAACTCCCAGAATCTAACCAGTTGCCTTTTTTGGCTATAATCAGGCAGGACACAGAGGCAGTATGCTTCAGCTAAATTCAGTTTCATCATTTCCTGAGGAATCCAAAGTAACCAGCCATCTGAAGTGTCCTGTATTACACTGAAACATATTCCTCACTTCCTTACTGTTAAGAGTACATGCATTCAACACACCTCGGAGATTAATTCTGGGATAAAGACTAATTTTTTTTGGATAAGAAATACATAAGACCACAAGAAATCTTTCAAGGGGTATCCCCAGCCAGTTCTAGATCTGGAGAGAACTAAGGGAAGAAGATAGCCACAGAGAGGTTAATCAAATCCCTCACAGGAGGAGAAACCCGAATTATCTCACATACAGCAAGACTGCATTCTTCAGCCAGTAAGGGATCATTCTATAGCATCTACCCCTTTTTATTCCCAGGACTGAAAACAACAACTTTCACAGTAAGAAGAGAAATAGCCTAACATGGCCATTCTAAAATCTCACCAAACACTAAGTTTTTTTATGCCAGTACTACCAAATAGTGAGGAGGTTCAAAGATGGTCTGCACCTCAAACTTTAAACAGACTTGAAAATTACCCTATTGCATGGAAGCAGCAAGCATCACCATCTCAGACTAGTTTTCATGTGGTCCAGAACAGAATCATCAGGTACTGGAACTAAAAAAATGGAGGATCATGCTAAGATAACATGGTATTAGTGCTATTCTCAAGGCTGACTTCTAACCCACAGGGCCTCTAAACTAGCAATACCACAAACCAACCATTAATTTGCCTTCTCCACAAGAACAGTACCAGAGGAATCAGATTCAGCAAGTTCCATCTCATGGGCTCCAAAACTTATCTTCCTAGCTTATGCCACATTTCACTGGGCATTTCTAAAAACGCCTTAAGTGGTCAAGGAAGCAAGCCCAGTAAGCTCTTGCAGCCTTACAGCTACTCTCAACGAATGCAAGTCATTACCATTTTAGGAACAAATTAGGAAGCAATTTGTTTGCCTAGTAGTTTGCATTTTGGGTGTAGATAATTACGTGGGGCAAGGACATTTATCTTTACATGGCTATTGTGCAACTGTCAGATGAGAATACTGTTAACAATATTCTTTTTGATGCAACACCAGTCTATGGGCAAGAAGACCAAAAAAAATACAGAAGGAAGACAGACCATCCTTGTTTTGAGTTTAAATGCCTCCTTCCTAGTATTGTTTCCAAAAATGAAATATTGCAGTCACTTCCCTGTTAACCCAGTATGCTCCCTTATTGTGGTTTGTAGCAGTCTGAGGAACAGACTAGTCAAACATTGCTTGTTTTCCATTATTTCAGGTGCCAAAAGACATTCTTTTGCCATTTAACTAACTACATAGTTGCCACAAAGACGCCATACAGTTACAGATGGATGCAAAGTGATCTCTACAGCCATGAATAGGATGGGACCAAGACATAAATAATATGTAGTCCAGCCTTAAAAACATTTTCAATAATGCTTTACATACATACTTCCCTGTAGATTCTTCTGAGATGAACAAGTTAAACACTGGCTCTAAGTTGAGATGCCATGCATTCCCTTTGAACTAGGCAGAATTATCCCAAACCCTCGTTTGAATACAATCATATGGACAGAAGTTCGCCTTAGCCTCCTACAATTTCATAGCCTTAAGGCTTGAATTACGAGACACTTCACACACTCCTCTCCCTACTTAAAGCATCAAGTGCTTCCCAAAAACCTGGAAACAAACACCTTGTCTGGCTTGGAAAGGTCTAAAAGCTACCTCTGCTATAAGTTCCCTTCCTTTCAATTACAGCATTTTGCAACTGCTAAAAGCATAGAACATTATCTGTTTGCAATTTAATTTTCCAGAACTATTTGTATTATTCCCCCCCCCCCCCCCAAATGTTTACTCTGTCAGCAGCCACATAATTGTTTCTGGGACTGAGCCACTGCTCAGTAAGATGAGCTTGGGCTATGCTAAACTATCGAGGTAACAGCCTGAAGTAGAAACAGAATATATTCAGAAGAGCATTAATGGCAACACTTAAAGCATCACACTTGCTAACAAGTATTAGAGCACTAGCTAGGCAAGGAAAGCACTTCTAGTTTGAGTTATCTGAACCGCCATTAAAGTAGGGATCCCCACACTGTTCTTTTTAGGCTTCAACCTCATCATTAGCAAAGATGCATTTACTACATTAGAATAGACAGCTTTAATCACAAACCATTTCCTTACTTTAATGAATTATGAGAAGTTTGTGAAGTACTGGGCTCTAGAGAACATAAGATAGCTAGATACATGTACTGTATACTTGCTGATTCAGATCACCATTTCAGAACTTTGCTGTAAGACTGAGCCTGCATGAAAAGCGACATATGTGGGTAATTACTAGAAGTTTCTTCTACTTCATATCCACCAGTAAGGCACTGTTATAAAAACTTTCTGTGATTTCACATGACATGATCCCCCCACAGGGTTTGTCCAGTAACCTTTATACTAGCAGTGCAAGAGGAACTACCCTAAAGATCAGGATGACAAAAAGAATGGACAATAAATAGTAAACACATTTAGACTAAAATAAGTTAATTTCCTTTGTTCATACAGTTCACATTTTAAAAGTATTTCAGGAACACAACTCTCATGCCATTTTCCAAACTGGCTTACCTTCAGCAGGTTGTGAGGGAATGGCATACAAGACAAAAGGCCCTTTCACAGAGCAAAAGGAATGTACACCATTTCTATAGGCAAGACAAGACTTTTACACTAGAAAATCGCAGCACTACTGGTCACTTACAGTCCCATTTCAGTTACAACTGAAGTGTCCTCAGTGAAGAAACTGCATTCTTTGTTAATACACAGCATTTAAAAAAATAATCTGACTTTGAGAAGAAGCTAACGATTCAAACTAAGTTTGGTCAATAACATTCATACGATGGGAATCTGTTACGCGTACAATCTGAACAGCTAATACTTGCATTATTTTTGCAAACTCAACTATTTCACTTTCCCCAGCCAGCTGAATACAGTTCATCAAATCAACAGAAACAGTTGCATTAAGTGCAGCTAGAAAGCACAGTAAGCAGACTTTAGTGGCCAGACTGCCTACAGTGACCATGAACAGACAACATTAAAAACCAAAACCTAACCCACCAAAAAACCCTCCCTATAATTCCCTTGTATTCACTGAGAAACCATTCAGATCTCATCTGTTTAGGACGTACTAGGCTGACACTTCACAGCTCCACGTGCCAGGATGTTTATGGGAAAGAAAACTGCAAAGTTTGTTAGCACAAACTGTTCCAACTTCGAAGTAACACCTATATAAAAACTGAAGTCTGAATCACTAAGGGTGAGAAATGAATTGCGGGGGAGGGGGAGAGGAAGGGAAGGGGAAAAGCTGGCAGGAAGCTAAACTGATGGACTGGTTATTATCTGCTTGTTTCTCAAGTTCAGTATATTGTGACACACCAGTGCTTGATGCTTCAGACTGAAGAATCATGAATTTCAGTTATCCCACTAGAGAATACAACATCAGGCAAGTACACAAGTTTGCAATTAATACTCCCTCACTGATAGTCCCCCAAGCTGAAGGCATTCAGCTACACTTACCCCTTTTGTTCAGAATGCCGTGCCACCACGCAGACTCATTTCATCTACTTCAGCTTTATTTGGGATTCATAATGATTGCTATTAGGCTTACTGTAGTTAACTGCTTTCCTCTCTAGTCACAGTCTGACGCACACAATACATTGTTGAAAGATTTATTTCACAACTGGAATGCAGATTGCTGGCAATTATTGTTGCATATTCAGTTTGACTGTAGTGCTGCCCAGACTTGCCAGCTACCATGTTTATTACTGTAAGTTAAACTCAAAGGTAGAGCACTAAAGTGCCTTCTCTGTATGCACAGGGCTCCAAGAATCAAGAAGGAGGAATCTAATTATCTAACATATAAATGATGCCTGTATTACACAGAGGTGATCAAGTGACCAGACTACACGTAAGACAGAAGAAAGAAGTTGAAGGGTATTCTGTATCTTCCAGGTGGCCTAAAGGTACCTGGCACGCATCCTCAGAACAACAAACATAGAATAAATGTTTCTCAGTTTCTGCATGTCCAGCTCTTTTCATCAGCTGTCAAGCACCACTTTCTGGTATGTGTGAAGCAGCACTTGCATATTCTACTGTAACAGCTGACACAGGAGGTTTGCTCTGTGAAGCTGGGACTTTCCATGGCAAATTGCAAAGGCCACAAAGCTATATACAAGTAAGGCACTGTCCTTACATGCCACTTAATAGTCACCTTTTCTCTCCCCTGGGTTCAAATGAATGGCAAGATTGGGAGAACAGAAGCTACAAGCACAGCACATGCAGATGTAACGTAAATTAATGCCAATCTGAAGAGGCTAGCTTTGGGTACCAAAGAGCGAAAATGGGATAGCGCAGGCTTCACCATGGGCTATACATGCACAGAAATGATCTCGGGCAACTGCACTGCATACCGTAAAGAAATTAACCACTGTAGGTTATGGGCAAATATGGCCAGGCATAGCTTCCCTAAGTTAATGCTAGGGAGGGTATGCTTGCCCCTATTTTAATTGCACCTTCTCAGTTCAGCGAGACACAAAGACACATTATCATGTACATGGCACCAATAAAGTTAATCAGTTCTATGAAGCCTGTGCACATTGTTTAAACACACCAAACACTGGTTTAGGGAGGGGGAGGGTAGGCTTCTGTTGATTTCAAGTCCAGTCTTTAGCATGACAAAGCTAGGCTGGCTGCCACCCAACCCCATTCACTTTGAATAAATATTCAAAGTTTACAATCCTGCATAATACACTTTCTGCAACTGTTGTTTCTCATTAGTGCTCGTACAGTACATGCCTTCTCAGCAGAGGAGAGAATTCCTCTTCCAGAGACAGTGTGCCCACAAGGAAAACATTCCAGGGGGAGAACACATTCTTCGTGACCACTCAGCAAAGTAATCCCACTTAAGGAGACAGCTGTAGTTCAGAAAACTGCAGCCCATCCCTGCTGTTCAAACTGTTTTGCTGGAAGACTTGTTTTCAGGAGGCATAATGGACTGCAAAAGTTCTGACCAGGCATGCAGAATTCCCTAGGGCCATTGCATGAAAGAAGAGGAAGAGCTTGGAAAGTTTCAGCCTGTCCTTGTTATCTCAGGGTCACTTTTCATTCCTTCCCTAATATTCTGATTTAAGGCTAAGAAGGTAACTGCCAAGAACTCTCTGGGGCACTGAAGTGTAAGGTAGCTCTTCCAGTACACAGTTCTATATCAATTAGCACTCCCTGTCGTCTTTGTCAGCTCCAGGTTTCATTTCATCACAGGAGGGAACAAGGAACAAAACAATTACACCTAAATACAGAGAAAAAAAATACAATTCCGGTTCACTCTTTTAGAGACAAATATTTAGCAGACACGTGGCTAAGATAAAGTCACAGGAGCAATTATTCTCACTTACGTTAACTGAGAAATTGCTTTGATCTCAGCATCAATAATACTAATTTTCTTCCAGCACATATTGGAAAGAACCAAGTGCAAATATGTCTGGCAAACCATTTTAAAAAAAGATTATTTTTACATTGCAGCAGGGAACCAAGTTTCTCTAGGCACTTACAGCTCAACCTACTGTGCCAAACTATGATCATGCACAAACAGCCTTCTGCTACATCTCATATTTTTGTTCTTTTTTCAAATAGTTCTGCTGCACCATTAACAGCAGCTGTGGGGATGATAGGCAAAAACCCTGGCACAGAGAAGTCTACCACCTTTACAGGGTCCAACTTTGATTCTCAACTCTTCTAGCTATACTCAGGGATTCATTAAGAGGACCTACCTCTGTCTATTAAGGTGATCTTGGAGTTGGGGGGCAGGAGGAGAGCAACTCACTCTGGACATGGAACAACAGCAACTCCTGCACTGAAGGAAAAGCTACATAGCCTTAAGCTCCAGGACGTATAAGGAGGCCAGGTTGAGAACAACCTCAGAGAAAATAAATACCAAGTTCAAGATGGCCTGAAAAACTTTGAAACATTCCAACTGCGACATTTCCCTATTGCTTGCACAGCTTCATGGCTCCTTACTTAGCTATCCATTATAACCAATGTTATAGAGAAAGCCCCCGGTTCAGCGGAGCGCGCAAGGAACGCTTGTCTGGTCTGTACACCTCAGCCTCATGCTTGTTTTCTGGTTAGCTTTTTCCTTTCCTGACCTGTGCTTTCTTCCCTAAATGTCAAATGTATCAGTCTTTAAAAAGGAACAGCATTAGGCATCTCTTATTTTAGAATTCACCCAACCATGCCCGCCTGTCTGGATGTTCGGAAGCACTGATTTTTGTATTAAAGGGGAAGAAAGGACTCATCTTTCAATCTGAAATGAGTAAAAGCAGGGGCACTTGATAGTAGGAACCTACTCTGAACTGTTACAATCATGGCTATATGGCATATAAAATTTTCTCCGTTCTGGCATTACAGGAAAAGAATTTTTTTTAAAAAAATAAAATTATCCCCTTCTGGTAGGTGACTGACATACTATGACATTCCACAGTACCAATGAGAGGAGGCAAATATAATTTGGAAGTTTCCAACAAAGTTTTGCTTTCTGGCATAAAAGGATAAAAAACAACATGAGGAAACCATGACCACAGAGTAGCAGAACTGTTTCATGCGCCTCCACCATAGTTAACAACTTCTCCACAAGCGTATACACTATGGTGCGGTGGTGGTGAGGCACTGGAGCAGGTTGCCCAGAGAAGCTGTGGATGCCCCATCCCTGGCAGTGTTCAAGGCCAGAGTGGATGGGGCTTTGAGCAGCCTGGTCTAGGGGAAGGTGTCCCTGCCCGTGGCAGCAGGGTTGGAACCAGATGATCTTTAAAGTCCCTTCCAACCCAAACCGTTCTATGATTCTATGATGTTCTCATTATCCACACAAGCAAGAGCTGAACCATTACTGCTGTTGTACTTTTTCCTGATAGAATTGGTATAATACAGCATGGTAATATTTATCAGTTAAATCTACATCAAGTTTTTAGAACTAAAAATCTACCTATATAGTCCTGCCCCTTAGAAAAAAAAAAAAGTTAAATTTTGCCATGTGCAAAAATTATTAACTCCCACTATGTGGAAGAAAAGATAAACTGTGCACACGTATATGACAGTGCTATGCAGACAATACGTAGATAATTTTTAGAAGTTACACCTGTTTGTCTAATAAATTGGCAATCCCTTTTTTAAAGAAAAATTATGACTAATACACCTTCCCCATCCCATTTGTGCGTTCTCCTTTCTCATCATATACGCATTAAACTGCAAACTCAAGTTCATCTGCACAAAACTTTGACTTGGGAAGGGCCATTAAAACAATTCAGAATAATTTACTGCGTAATGAAAGGTCAAAGACTTCAGTATCTGCTATAAGCATTCATACTGCAATATAACCCAGATGATAAAAGCTAAGTGAACTGGTTTAAGTCACAAATGTTAAGTCACAGTTTAAAGAGTTTTTGTGCCTGTGAAGAAATCTTATTTTGTACTTATGCTCCTCTAAGAAAGAAAATTTCCTTTGTCAGTAAACAGACACATCCATTTGAAACATGACAGTTTCAAGTATCCAATTACTTAACTATTGTAAATAGTCTACCATATACCTGTATCCACACTCCCATATCCAATTATGTAAACAATCCTGTAAAGCCTGAACGCATTTTGCTTGATGTCAAAAAGAGATAAAAACATCCCTATCTCTGAACAACACCTATGAAGAATAAAATGCATTAAGTGGTACTCTGCTAAAAAAATAAAATTCATTAATAAAAAAAAATTATTTCTTGGACCACTTCAGATGCATTTACAAGCAAAAAGTAACTAAAACTGTTTTCTAGGTAGTTACCTGCAATCAGGAATTTATGAATTAAGTTGCCTGTTTCTGGACACCTTCATCAACTACCTACCTCCTCAACCACCCAAAAAAAGGAAGAAAAAAGACCAAAGAAGAATGTCAATACCTTCCTCTACATTTTAAACTATGAATGACATGGCCAAAACGGAAGTCAGAGAGTATTTTTCTTCATCTACATTTAAAAAACGATCAAAAGTCAATTTACCTCATCAATCAACTAGTTCCAAATGCTTAGCCAGGAACTTTCTCATCCAGTTCATTGGTTTGACTTCATATTTACGTTCAGTATTTGTTGTCAAATTCTTACATTTGAGCATCTTGTATTCATTCAAATATGCCTAAGTCCTAAGATGGACTACCAATTTAAGAAAAAGAAACACTATCAGTGAAAATTAATTTATACTCACACATTTCAAAATAGTTGATTTTATTGATTCTGAGCACAGCAAGACTAGAATCTCTTGCACCAAATGGCAAGCAGACCTACAGTGTAACAGTTCCTGCCAAAAAGAGCTTACTGACTAAAAAATTACCTACCAACTGATACAACAGTTGTTTTAAGTCAGTCACATTTGGAGAAAAAGACAGAAGCAACTGAAATTAATTTTTTTTCATGGCAATTTTGCTGTAGGTTTCCTTTTTTTTTTCTTGGATATTTAAATCAACTCTAAGTACGTCAGTAAAACTAGCTGGATCAAGTGTTGGCCACAACTGACTTTAACCAAAGTCAAATCTACTGCACCTCCAACGTGGATTAGAAAAGCCTAAATTCAAGCGAACTGGTGAAGTCTTGACCTTAAAAGAAAAACACCAATGAGGATATGCTCATCACTACAAACAATAAAAAGGGAAGTAACCTATTATAAGAACATGCTTTAAATCTTACATTTTAAACAGAAAGCTGCCCAACAGGAAGAAAAAAATACCTGACTGCACGGGACTGTCAAAGTTGAGCTGTAAAGTTTCTCTAAACCTCTTTTCTTACGAGTCTGAACGCCTACTTTGCTTTCATTCAAATCAGAACTCCAGTTCTGCGTTGAGGCATATATCACAATGGATTTCCTGCCGAGACTCATTAAAATGGTAGTTCTTGATGAATAGAAGTATTCATCAGTTAAGGAGACTTTACGATACAGATTTCCAAGTTAAGTTCCCCTCAACATATATTAATTATTAGCTTGAATTTACTGAAATCACTCATCCATGTGGTTTTATTTACTACTCTCAGTAGAGTCAGCATACATGCATTAGGAGAAATTTAAATTTCTAGTCATGAAGACAAGCAGAACCCAAACCCTATGTACAAAACTCCAGAGGCATAAGTTTCATAAAGAGGTCATGGAGTCAAACCACAGTATGCAGAGCTATATTTCATTATACCTCTCTGCGTCCAACAGCAATACATTTGTGATACTTCTATAAGAAATAATTTGCAGTAGACAAGCACGCCAGATCAATTTTAGAGTTTCCACTTTGCTACGTTTAAAAAGAACATGACTTAGCAGTACTAGCTCTGGAAGTATCATACAGTGAAATCAATCACAGTTCCACCACTGGAAAACTGTAGACACTACTATGTCTTTAGACTTTTTAGGATGTTCAGAAAGGCAATATATTGTGCTGAATAGTAACAGGCAAAGGGCCATTAACCAAAAACAGGGACTAGCCCATTACGCTGAACATGACTGGGTTGGAATGAGGTCAGAAGATGTTAAGCCACTACAGTAGCCTAGGATTGCAAGACAAATCGGTGTTGAGATTATTACTTCAAGTACTCAGAACAAGTTCTCACAGCCACTAAACAAAAAAGTGAAGCCGATAAACCATAATTAAGATGAACTTGTAAATTGATGCATTTCATTTAGTTGGACAACACCCGTTTGCATTAGCTTCCAGGGCAGAAGTTGCATTTGTGTTTTTGTCTCATCACACTCTATTTAAATCAGGTTGCTAGTTTCCATCTCTTTCTACGCTAGGAAATTCAATTAGAACCACAGTGTGCTTTAACTAAAAAGAAATTTAAGGTACAAGGTCACCAAGCCACCATTAAGCTAGAGCAATTGCCAGCAAAAACAATGCCGCTGTAGGCAATCCTATGCTATTATAGTTTTGTTCCAACCCACAGAAGACTTAACATCAGGCACACAATTTCTCTACTTAACATGCAAACAGCTGTGCCTCAATTACAAACTACAAAAACAAAGACTAGTAAGATATTTATACAAGAAATCAAAGACAAAAATGGATGTTAGAGGGCACCGAGTGCATTATTGAGTCAAACAAAAACATATTAAATCATACACTCAGGATTAAAGTTTTGGACACCTTTTAGTAGGTGTACACACTAACTCTGAGCCTCTAAAATGCACTTCAGCCATCAGTGAGCTTCAGCACATTACCCAATAACCTGAAGTTACCATGCAAGAAAGCAGATGTAGTGCACAGGGGCAGGGAATAAGACAACCTTAACTTTGACTTCCCCTTTCGGTAAACCTCGCATTCACCAGATGGGTTCCTGTACCTCCAGTGGGTCCGCTTATAATCTCACCCTATTATAGCCACACGAAGTCATAAACAACATGAATCTGGGCAAGACACAGGCCTAGGGATGGGGGGGTAGAAGCAGAAGATTCAGCAGAATCAGCTCAGAAATCACAATACCTCTGACACGTGTCCTGTCCCGTCTGTTCGGTATCCTGGAGATTAACAGAACAAAACCTGAATTTTTGGGTATAGACAGACTACTTTAATCTCCCAGTACAACTGAAGTATATTTTCATGTAGTTAGTAGCCATGCGGATACACATACACTTCCTTGTACCTGCATGTGAATAGTCTGACAGAGGACTAACCTGTGAATTATTAGTTATTATAAACATTTAGCACATTATTTTTCAAGACCTGCCAAGATAATAGTGGTTCAAGTTTTCAAGATAGTTTGTTGCAGTGGTAAGTCTCCGCATTTGTAGTAGAAATATTTGCAGTGCCAAGTACTGTTACAAAGAGATTTAAGCACCTGTGGCATCTGACTCCACCACAATTTTCAACTCAAAGATGAGTATTAGAGCTACCACCCGCTACACAGTTTGAACACTCGCCAACTTTTTCATAATACCAAAGTAATGTGCTGGACAACACAGATTATTTCAGCCTCCTAAGTGAGAAATTCTTCTAATCTTCCCTACAACTTTACTGGACAAGTAATTTTTATTTTTTTTTTTTTATATATTATTATTATTATTACTCATTCATTACTGATTCACTTAAAAGATTACAGTGTACCTCTTACAACCCATTTGTCTTAAAATGTTCTGAAGCATATCAAAAATCCTCCTAGAGGAAATAATGAAAAAAGCTTATTCTTTCTTTTTCTCTTCAGACAAAAATATCACCCTGGCAACTTTTTTCTTATGAGAATGACCTGAAAGAAAAAAAATAATCCCAGAACCATGGCAGAAATATCTAACAATCCATGCAAACAAAGTCCAATAAAAGGCCATCAGTTTCTACACCCATTCTTCTGGGACAGACAGAACCTGACTATTTAGCCTTCCTGTTTATACAGAAAGAGCCACATGCTACCTGGCAGAGCAAACTTTTGAGGTCGAAGTCTCTTCTCCAGAGAACTTCCAAAATCAGATCTTGGCTATACAAGTCAAGTATCCAAGAGATGACACCGTATTACAAAAAGAACCACGTAACTCACCAGCTTGGTGCTGGTCATACTCACTTTGAGGTTCCAGGTCAGTAAATATGAGATGTTCAGACCCCCGTTTCTATCCACTACTAGCAGTTTTGCAGCTACCTTAGGGTTAGTGAAAATTTTGCCTGTCCACCTCCAGAAAGACAGCATGCACACTATGAATAAGCACAACAAATAAAGCTGTCAAGAAGCAGAACACATCAATTTAAACAGTTCCACCTGACACAGAGCTTCACAGAACTGTTGCATGATTTCACTTTAGTTATTTTTACAAGGTCAGATTAGCAGCATAATCTGGTGTTTATACAGTTTTGGCAATTGTGATTAACAACTTCAAAACTCTTTTGTGCTAAAGACAACTCCACTTACATTTATCAATTGCTTCCTCCTCATTACAACTTTCTAGTTAACAAAAATATTTGCTTATCTCATTTAAACTTCGGGAGAGAGCGCTACAGTTGCAGACAGTGCATCTGTAAGTCAATACATATCTGCACTATGATTTGCCATTTTTACTGGAATGCCATGGATAAGTGAACTTAGTCACATTGTTACCTAGTGAGTAATTTCAAAAGCATCTTTACACAAGCAGTAACTGATTAGAGCGCTGTTACTTTAGAGTTAAAACTTTACCATATCTAGCCTTACAGACAGGAGACATACAGGAGAGTTAAGGATGTATAATTTAATCTTTCAAGCCATGGTTCAACAGCCTCCATGCAAATTAGCTTATATTTCTTTATAGTGTAGGGCAGAGGCACAGAAATCACAGTCTGCAGGCCAAAGTCCATCTACTAAAATATCTCTTCAAGTTTGAAGCACAAATTTCTTACGCATTACTTGAGAGATTGTTCTGTTTAGGACAGACCTGCTCACTTAGAAAAGAGCTTAGGTTCTTAGTCCACTCTGATGGAGTGTGGCTCAGGACAGGATGACATAGGATACAGAAGAAAAACCTGTGGAAGAAGAAAGATGAACACAAACGGTGTTTCAAGAATAAAAAAAGGTGGAAGGAAAGGAGGAAGGAAAGGAACTGTAAGGGGGGGGGAGGGGGGGCGGAAT
>NW_010972537.1:2566830-2568291 GCF_000737465.1 Haliaeetus leucocephalus
AATGGGGGGGGGGGGGGGGGGGGGGGGAATTTAACAGCCACGGCATGAAGAGCTTCCTGACCAATGCAGTTCACTTCTGAAAAATTCCACTTTATTACCAGAAGCATGTTACTGCTTTAAAACTCATTTCACCCTGTGTTTAGGCAAATTAGGAGCAATCCTTATTAAACCCCCTGGGTACACACCACCCTCGGGGGCTATGGAACTTGTTACTTTCCACACCTACTGCAGACAGGTTGGTAACCATCTCCCTAAAAGCCGGAGAACTTTTCCTACTCGGTTGGAGGTGATGCCTGAAAGCACAAGCTATCTGCAAGAGTTTTCACTGCAAGCTTCATCTTGCCCTGTCACTCCCTCCTCCCTCTCTCCTGGCTTCACTCGACAGACCAAACCGAACGAGGAAGTCGAGATCTGAGGGCGGAAGCCAAGCCCAGCGCAATGTCTGCAGGAGGATTGTCAGCCTGTGACTCAGGCTACAGCCCTGACAGCTGCCAAACGGTCCCATTTTCCCCTGCCCGTTACTTCCAAAGGAGGGACACTTAAACGCGAAGAAGGGGAGGGGGGGGGATCGGGGAGACGCACCGGAGGGAAGGGAAGGAGGACGGTCCGGGGAAAAAGAGCGGGGATAACGCTACCCCGCCACCTCAGAGGAGGCCAGTTACCAGGGCGTGGAGGGAGGAGAGAGGCAACTCCCTGGGCATAATGCAACCCTGCGGCGGCACGCACGCCCCCGAAGGAGAGGGGGAGGACGGGGGGAGGACGACGGGGAACACCCCGGGCGCGGCAGGTCGGCTCCCGGCCGGTTTTCTTGCCGCCCGGCTCGGCGGGGAAGGAGGAGGAGAGCGGTATCCTCTCAGCCGGCTGGACAAAAAGGCGCGAAACCCGCGAGCGGGGTGTGTGTGTGTGTGTGTGTGGAGAACAAACCGGGACCACCCGCGCCCACCGCCCCACCCGACCGGTTTCACCTGAGCCCGGCTCCGGCAGGAAGGAGGGAGGGAAACGCCGCAGCGGCGGCTGCGCTCCTTCGCGGCGAAGAGAATCGGCGTCCTCACGCTGCCGGCTCCTCCCGCAGGCACCGCGACCGCCTTCCTCGCTCACCGGCACTGCGAGGCGCCCGGCCGGGGAGGAGGAGGAGCCGCCGCGGATCAGCAACGCCACCGTCCCGCCTCTCACCCCGCCGCCGATCACCCGTCAACCAATTAGAGACGCCGGTTAGGGAAGGCTGACGGCCTCCTCTGCCAATAAGGAGCCGGCCGCAGGAGGCGGAGGCGAACCGTTGAGGAAGCAGCGAGCCGTTGGGGGGGGGAAGGGGGTGGTGCCTCGCGCCCTCTGCCGTTAGCAACGCCCGGGCGCGCGCGGAGCCCCGCCCCTCGGCGGGACGGGCCAGCCCAGCCCAGCCCGGCGGCCGCCGAGGGGTTCGGGAGGGGCGGGCGGCCTCCCCCCCCCCCCCCCCGGGCCCGG
>NW_010972537.1:2568448-2573906 GCF_000737465.1 Haliaeetus leucocephalus
GCCTCTCGCCCCTCAGGAGAGGTTTGCCTCACTGTACACGACGGAGGGGCCTCGGGTTTTTGGCCCTAGCCTGGGAGAAGGGAGCTCGGGGTCAGCCTCCGGGAGCAGGGCGGTGGGCTGAGGCGCCGTTCTCCGGAGGCCGTGCCTGAAGGCCTCGGTAACGGGGAAGGGAGGGAATTCCCCAGCCGGTCGAGAAGTTGCCCACCCAACCCTGTTGTCTTGCAGTGCAACGTGACCATGATAGGAAGATGGGAGTCGGAACTGAGTTTCATCCGATAAAGGGGCAGAACTGAGGCAAGCGCAAGCAGAAGTGTCGGTGTAAGCAGCCCCTGATGCTGCTGAGGTGTCCAAACAGCCAGTGTGTGCATTACAGGAGGCTCAAAATGCATTGAAAAAGGCACGCCAAAACAGTAGAGGTGTGAAAAGGTGGAGGTGGGTGGTGTAGTTCTGCCTCTTTGCATTTGCTACAGCGCTCTTCGAGGCTGAACTTCGGGATGAGTAACAGGAGGAAGCAGCAGCCAAGATGTAAAACAAAAGTCCTTCTGAAAAGAGTACAGCGTATACAAGTCCATGTGTCAGATCCAGCTATGCAGATGAGGTTTATTGCACGTTTTACAAGCAGGCAGAAATAGAAGGCTCCCTCCCTTTGGGGCTTCCTGCTTTCTGCAAGGAGGGCAGATTTGCAGATGTAGGCACCAGTGACAGAAAATGTAAGGTGAGGTTTACCGATGGCAACACCAAAAGTTACAAGTGGATGAGGCAAATGAAGTGAGAGAGGCTTGAATAAAGAGAGAAGTTAGCAGAGAAGTGTCTCGAGTAAGCATCTCTTGTCCAAGTGAAACACTTCAGGCTTAGAAAGATTCACTGCAGCCATTTGGAAACAATGCTAGACCTTTGTATCTCAAGACACAAAAGGCAGTGGGAGAAATCACTGAAAGGTTTGTACAGCTGAGTATCAGGGATACAGAGGTGTCATTGTTAAAGGCAGAGATGAATGTAAATACAGGTACAAAATAGAAATGAGAATTTAATTTGGCAGTGGGAAGGGAACATACAGGGTAGGTCTTCACTAGTACATCAAGGCAGAAAATTAAAGGAAGCTGGAATTGTGACAACCAGAGACACCTACAAAATCAGATACCTTAGGTGGTGAAATGATCTGCAGTATCCAGTGACTCATTTTGATCCATGAAAAAAAGTGACTAACATATGGAAAGGATATCTACTGGTTGAACAACAGGGTTTTAACTTCACCCACGAAAATGAAGCAGAACGAAAATAGTGGAGGTAACTACATATATCAAAAGCTTTTTAAGAACAGGAGAGGCTGCCTCTTCAGCCAAGTGGCTGAGAAAGGAAAGGTGAGCAAAGGAAAGCAGAAGGCAATATCAAGTCTAAATGAAGCTTTTAAAGGAGAGGAATAGCAGATCTTAGCTGGGAAAGCAAATACATAAGGCAGAATGAACTGACAGCAGTAGTGATGTGGGAAATAAAAGATAATGACTGCAAGCATGAAATGCAGACATAAAAAGGCCTTTTTTTGCCACAAAGTCTTTTTTGAAGAACGTACATGATACTGGGCATTTAAAATTTTGTTATTCTTTTCTGACTCATACTTTCATGTGTACTCTGCTCTTCCTGATTCTAAGATTTAAGTCTAAGGTCAGGCTGGACTGTCTTCTTAAGGTTTGGCAATTTTTTTCCTTTTTTTGTTTTTTTTTAAATTTGAGAACTTGCTTCCACTCCTGTTTAGTCAAAATCAAAACTTTCTTGATGACTTCAGCAGTAAAGTGTGAAAACTGAGTTCAGAACAAAGATTGCTGCAGGTTTACACCATCCTTTCCCTTAATAAAAAGTGTATCCCACCTCTTTTGAAAACTCTCTATATTTCCCTCATGGTCAGATTTGTAGATGTGTGGTAGTTGAGGCAAGTCAGATTGGAAATGTCTGTTTTCTGTACCTTGATTACTTTGAAAGTAAGAGCAACAGCTTTTTATGTTGATCCGGTGGCAGGAAGTTACCCAGGAAAGGAGACACACCTCAGAGAGAAACAAGTATGACTAAAAAAGCTATCATATTAATTTTATATATCTGTTACTTTCTACAAATTCACAGGATGTTTATTTGGATCTTTCTGATCAACTTCACTCACATTTTCCATCAATGTTTGCAAGCCAGCATCCTTTGGAAGAACAAACCTGTACTGGTCATTGAATTCTGAAAAAAATCATGTCAACAGCAGACACGTTTACCAGTTTGGTGGGAGTAAATTAATGGTACTGTAGTATTTGGGGGGGGAATCTACTAAGCTGTGAGCATCCAGAGATGCCTCTTCAATTTGCCAGCCTTAACTGCAGACCACTTTGCTGTACTACAGTGTTTTTCCCTACACTGGTCTAATCCAAGACAATTGGGTTTAAGTTTGTTGGCAAACAGCAGTCCCTGGGAAAAGCCTAGATTTCTGTGATCAACAATAAATGCAGGGACATTTGATTTCTGTATCTGACAAACAAAGTGGCTAAATTAATTTTGGTGAATAATTTCCAATGTTTTGCTGAGGCAGAAGAAATCTCTTCCAAAACCAATTTCTTACTGACAAGCTTGAGAGAGTGAAACAAGAAGAGTGACAGAGACAAAAGGTGTTTACTTCATTGGAGAAGTCACATTGCTAAATGTTAACCACAGTGGGTTTAGACAGAAACCACATACTGTACAGATCTGGAGAATGTCACAATCTGGTATTGCTAAGAAGCCTGAGCTCTGCTTTTGCAAAAGCCTGAAACATCACTAGTTTCAGTGCAGATTCATAATTAGAATTTCTCAAAAAAAGCAGCCCTGGAGTGGCTTTAATACGTACACCCATACAAAGGAGCAGCTATAAATGCAGATGAGAACTTGAAGGGTATTCATGTACTGTAACAAAAGGAAATGGCTCTTTGGCAGTGGGTCTGTAGAAGAAAGCTGCATATGTCTGTGGACTTAACACCTATGTCCTCTGTACAACCTGAAATTTGTCTGCAATTTAGGCACCATCTATTAGCACACAACTTCCTTTTCCCCTTATACCGATTCTTTATTGTTCTGCTCCCGTAACGAATGCCAAATTGAAATTGTAAGAAGGTGGAAAACCATGAACTCAAGACATGGAAGGGGTGAAAGCAAGTGATGTTTCCACTGGGGGGGTCAGAGCTTACAAATTTAGTGAATAACCATTTAAACCCAAGTTCTAGCTCTGTTCATCCAATTTCCACCAGGAGCAGCTGACATAAAAGTGCTGCACTGGACCACAGTAAGGGAAACGTGGCCCGGTAACCTGTCTCAGAAGCAGCCAGTAGCAGATGCTAGGAGGAGAGTAGCCCTTTTACAGAATGATGTTACCCATAGCATGACTACCCAACTTCTGGCATGGCTGTGGGAAAAGTACGGCTTAATTGGCTCATTCTCCTATGGTGGGGTGTGATTCCATCATGCCCTCTTTTATCAGCAGAGCTGGTTTAAGATGTTGTCTATTCTCCCAGTAGCCATTTGTTCCTAGTGCTGTGTCATAGCTTACCACTGCTCCAGTGGTGCTGATACAGATGTTCCAAAAGCCATATTGTAAACTGGATCACTGACGTAGAGTTAAAAAAGAAGGTTATGAAAAAAGATCAGTTCACTGATCTAGTTTATAGGCCCACAGAGAGATGCATCAGCACAACTGAAGGGATTAAACTGAGGCACTGGGATAGGAGTCTTTCAAATTGACTGCTGATGGAGAAAATTTAAGAGGGAACTATACCTGTGCCCCAAGACTGGGGAGGAGCCGTACCTGGCATACTCTAGCATTTAAAACAGTTATTCTACTTTTCACCTCTCCCCAACCCTCCACCCACACAGGCCCGTGTGAACAACCCGCTGAACTCCTGCTCCCTCATTGTGGTTCTTGCTTCAGCTTTAGTAAAAAAGGAACATGTTTTTACTTTCCTAACACATTAATGACAAGATCTGCAGCTGAAAAACAAAGCATTTACATACAATGTCTCTGCTCATTTGGGATACCATTCAGAGGCATAAATCTCTGCCCATTGGTTATGTAGCACTGTAAGTGTATTTGTCTTGTGCAGAGTCCCTGCTTTCAATAAAATGGGAGTGACACAATCTTGTAGAAGGGACATTTGTTGGGGAAGCAGGTTATCAAACAGCTGTGCTCTGTCTGAAGGCAGTTATGGAAGTATCCTCAGAAACGCACCTAAATGAAAACTTCTGTCTTAGGCAGAGGAAAACTTTTCTTGGAGCTTGCGAGTCCCTCCAAACCCTAAGATGAGATTACAACTCCATTATGCATGGTTAGAGACACCACATTCCTGATCTGGCATACTAAGAATAATGGCCCAGAGCTCTTTACCTCCAAGGAATTCTAATATAATCATCTCTAGCAACTAAATGCAAGCACAATGCTAAGCAACAGACATTTTTAGTTCAGTATATCCCCTTCCTAACCTTGTTTCCTCTAGCGCTGTTCTCTTGCTGCTCACTATTTTCTATTCAGCTTTAAACTCGGAGAAAGCTGGCATCCAACACCATTATACAAGCCATCCAGCAAAAGTATCTTTGCCCCAAAACCAAGATTTGGAATCTGAGTTTTCCACCTTGGGCCTACCCAGACTTGTCCAAAATGCCAGCAGAACATATCCTGTTACCTGCTTTAAATAAGCATGGCAACTCTTTGCTGCAGAAAATAACCATTTTCACACAATGTTACGGCTTAGCTCCTTCAGTGATAATTCAGCCAGTACGATGCATGTAATTTTAGGTTTGTCTGTCCTGGCCTCACAGCTCCCAGGTTCAACAATTGCTAAGGAGCCTTTATTAACATCTCAAATACCTCCTTTTCCTTCTCCTTTTCTCAGAGAGGGCAAGAAATGCTTCAGATTCCTGAGTTTAAAAGGGCTTGGGGGCATTCTTCTTACTCGGCAGAGGATAAGCTGAAAGGAGAATAACATCCCTCCCCAGCCCCTCTGTCACCTTGCACCTGTCATGCTTGTGATGCTCAGGTAGCAAACATACATACCAGGCTTGGGTCAGATATTGATAAGGAAAAAATACTTTAAAGAGATTGACAAATCCATCTAAACACTGCTCAATTCATCCTGATAAGGTAGGGCTGTGGAGAGCTTTACGGCACCTTTGCTTCTCTTTTCCTTCCGTAGGTCTCGGGCTGAGCTGTGTTTTCACAGAACCAAGAATTCGGTAGCAGGGTGACGGTGCTATTTGGAAAACAGGACTAAGTTCAGAGAATACGTAAAGGTGATAGTGTTTAACTACTTCACAATTTTTTTCATTGTTTTAATTACTTTTCAGCATCAGTCACCTTTAACGGACCTCTAAGCAAAAGGCGTGTATCTGGATGTTCATTTCCCTCTTCCTCTCCCAGCAGGAACTTAGTCTGCCCCCCCCCCCCCACAAAAAAGGAAGCCCC
>NW_010972537.1:2573916-2609190 GCF_000737465.1 Haliaeetus leucocephalus
GACAACTTTAGTCCCCCCCCCCCCCCCCAAAAAAAGAGAGCACCCCTCCTTTCAGCTTGCTGCCTTTCTTGAGATTACCGTGTGAGCTTTTGCTCTGCTAATGGTGCCTCTCTGCTTACCTCATGTTTGCTGTTTGCTTTTGGGCTCAGCCTGCAATAGTAATCAAGGCCAAATATTTGCTCAAATGAAGTGGCTCTGTGGTTTTCATTCCAGGGAACTGGCTGAGGACAAAGTGAAACTAGCCTGAAATATTCTAGTATGCCCAAGAGATGCTAGGAACAAGGGATTTTTCCAGTGCTGTAGAAAGTCATGCAGTTTCTCATTGTAGCTTTGTTGTGGGAACTGCAGGGGAACTAACTCGTTTATAGCCTGCCACAATTAAAGACACCACTTTTGTCTGCCAGTAACCAAAGTCGGTCCAGTCAAAGCCAAACTTTGGGACCATTCTGTCGGGCTACAACCAGAAAGAAGACTCAATATGAAGTTATGCAAGCATTCGTTCTCCCTCTTCTGCAAGACTGAAGCCACATTTTTCTGATAAGAGGAGGCTACATCCTTTGTGCTTTGCAAGTCAGCGGCAGGTCTTATAAACACACCCACAGATTCTCAGCGTAACATATTGCAAGCTCTGTGCGTCTGGAGCCAGTGCATGCTTTGCTCAACAACCCCCCTTTCACTTCTGCCAAGATTCCCTCCCACATTTGGGACTTTTTTCCTGCTCCCTTGAGAGCCTCCTCAATTCTCCCAGCTCCTCCGGCCTCCCACTGTCCGCGTGGACTGTTCTGTACAGCTTTGCCAGTCTGCTCTGCCTTTGGAAATATATGGGCCAGTGCAGGACACAAAAAAGATCCGTGCGTTGCCCTTATTCTCAGTCCTGCGTTTGGGTCAGGTGAACGGACCAGAAGACTGAACTGACAGCGCTGGCACAGAAGGCAGAAAATTAGCGGGGACTTACTGAGGCATTAGCTTTGTAGGATGTGAGAAAATACCAAGAGAGATAGATGAGGTGCCACCGCTGTGGGAAACCACCTTTTAGCCGAGGTGCAGATGAGCTCCACTTAACACAGTCATCTTCTTTCCCATATATCAGAGCATCGTTTCCTGGGATTATTCTGGAACAAAGCAAGCAACTCACTGGGCACCTTGCATGTTTGCATAACACAAAGTTCCTGTCAAAAATCAATACCCCACTGAGGAGTAGCAGGCTACTGAGCTGCCCAACTGCAGGCTAGCACCTGCTCTGCAATATTTCTCAGCTACCAGGAGACAGGAAAGTGTTAGAGGAATCAAACCCACAGGACAGAGGTGCTCAGGGGCTTCTTCTGAAATTCCTTGACATGAGGTAGCAGCTTGTGTTAGGCTGGGATGTAAGGAGTCCTGCAAGCACTGCTGCCTTCTGCACTGTCTCAGGAAAAAAAAAAAAAGAAGAGGTTAAAAGGTTTTTTGTGAAGAGAATATTTGAACTTTGAGTTACAGACCCAAGCGTGATACAAATCTAAAACACGAAATAAGAAGATAGCTCTGCTCTCTTCTACCTAGTGGGTCAAGGCAACCAACCCAGGGTAAATCCTGTCCACTCCCTCCTTGTCTTTTCTGTTTACACATGGAGTAAAAGCATCCTTAAACCTCTTGCTACTCTACTATTCTCCTGATTACAGATGCATCTAACACTGAACTTGAAACACACACCTCTACATAAGTTTGCGGCTAATTGCGAGACAGCACAGAGGCCTATAATTCTTTGACTCTTTATAGAGGAATGTACATGTATAAAAGCCTTTTGAATTTTCATAAGCCGCCCCTTAGATGTGGGATAGCAAAACACAAAAAGATGAAAACAAGATGCTCACCCGATGATTCAGCTTTCCTGCAAAGTTTCTTCTAACAGCCATCATAACCCTGAAAATAATCATCCCAGCCCTTTTTTCCTGTCGGCTAAAAACACATCAGCAACAAGGATCATAATTTAAGTTTTTTTGTTCCTACTAGGTATCCATGAGAAAGAGCTTTGCATTACATGGAGAAAAAAAGAATCACATGCAGGAAAAGAAGATATGTGTATGTTTGGTTTTGTTTGTTTAATTTTTTTTTTTTTTAATTTAAGGAATGCTAAATCAGGTTTAGCTTTGCTAGGGGACATACCAGCTGTCTCCAAGCTCTTTTTATTATGATCTCTCTTGTACCTTAATTGAGAAAGCAGGGTGTGGAAGTTTCAACAAAGGCTCCCCTTTGTAGTGTGTTAATTAGGCACAGGAGTTAACAAAACCCCTCAGTTATAAACAATTACCTTTCCCCAGGCTTGCTTTCATTTTCATGCTACTGTGTTTTTACTAATTTTCTATTAGTTTTCCAGAGTGGACAAGACTAATTTCTAAAATTAGTCTTCTAATTAGCAAAGACAAGAAAAAAAAACCTAAGCAGGAAAATGTGTAAAGCAGGAGGAAAAAAAAAAAAGATATAATTAGGAGCACTTAAGATGCATTTTTTTTGTGCTTCTTCAGGATACATGAGTCCAAGGTCTTTTCGGATCACTGTAAAGTCTCCTTTAAAACTGAAAATCTAGATTATGGTCCCCTGCAAGTGACTCTGGGTGTAAAAGCCTGGGGATGGGGAAAGAATCTGATGTGGGTTCGTGTGCCCTGAAATGAGTGCTACCTTCACACCTGCAAGACGATGAAACAGAGGAAAGCGGAGAGGGGCTGCGAGCTGTAATTCCTCCAGACCCTCTCCATCCATTCCATCTGCAAAGCAAAATTTGCTTTAAAAAGAGGGCCCCGCTTGCCCTGCGGGACATCTTTTTGCTCAGCCCCAGAGACACACAACAGCTGGGAAGGCAGAGGCCCCTGCCCTGCTCCCTGCCAACGCTACGCTTGGTCCCGATGGCAATGACCTCACCTCTTGGCACCGAGCTGTCCCAAAAGGGAGTGCCAGCCACCCTGGCACTGGTACCCTTCTCCTCCCTCTGCCTCCTGGCACGGGAAGGAAAAAACCCAGGGGCTTGGGGCAGTCCTGCCTCAAAAAGAGGCAATCCCAATGATGGAAAACTGTACTCTAAGGGCAAGCGCCGTCTTAACGCTAAAGGTTTTACACCCTGCATTGGTTTTAAACCTTTCACACTGCTGCTGTCTAATCTTGTTCTCTGTTGAACTTCTGAGAAAGGGAGCGAGGTACTTTAACCCACAGTACCAGGAGAAGGCTGTTACGATTCAGTCTCCAGTCAGTGTCACACTTCTCGTCACCTGTGATTGATAGTGCTGCTTGCCCAAGAGCTTCTCAATGTAGAAGGCACCCAGATATTCAAGCATAGGTGAGGGGCTACATCTGCGTTCCATGAAGGTTGTCTTTGCGTCCAAGAAGCTGCCCAGAAAGCAGTGGAGCAGTGTTTATGTGGGACTGGGGAAAGAGCAGCTCAAGCTACAGTCCCAACAGGGTCTGTGTCTCCTGGCCTGCCAGCAGACCTGGAAAAGACTGTCTAGGGGAAAACTCATAATTCTCAGTGGCAGCTTCCCAAGTATAGCAGTACTCATTGGGAACAACCTTGCCTCTCCTCTCTGGAAGAGACTGAGGATAGTCTAGTGAAGACATCTAGCAAAGATAGGCATTCCTCCCTTTATTGCTGCACATCAAACCACAGTCCTCCTCTGTCACTGCGTTGCGGTAGCAAAGACTGATTCTCAAGCCAAGATCAGCTCCTGTTGCCTTCCCCAAAGAGCTTTCAAGCTCAAACAGACCAAAGAAACTCAGTGTGAGAGAGCAATCAGAAGTGAAGAAGGGCTGAGACTGGCCCCAATGCCTGCAGCAGGTCCCAGGCAGGACCTGGGTGCAGGATACTACCCCGACTGACCAGGCAAGTCAGGGAACCAAGGACCCCGTGGCAGCACAGAGCTGCTTCACGTACGATGGAAAATGTTTAAACTGCTGTAGTTGGGGCCCACAGGAAACTTTTGGGAAGTGTGTGCCGGGTCTAAGACAGGACCGAAGAGAGTCAGTGTTTAAAATATGCACTGACAATGAATTGCTTCATTACTTAGAGAAAAATTGAGAAGGGGGGAGGGAGTAAAACCCAGCCACATCAGGAAACAGGCAAATAATTGTCTGACGGATACACCAGGTCTCCTGACTGCTGCTCTAGGACTTTGCTGCTGCTTAGCCCACAGTGTGGGCTCATTGTGATAAGCTTCTCCTTCCAGGAGACAGCGAAGTCTCTGCATTTAGGTATTCCCCATGGGAACGCACTGCATCTCAGAAAGAAAGATCATTTTCCTGGAGAGAAAAGATGGGGGGAAGGTGGCCATTTGAACGCTCACATGCTAAGCATAAGACCCTGAGGACAGTCTCTTCCCTCGATGCCGATAGCAGGGGCTGCACGGCACAGCAAAGTCTCCTGCACTGCGTGTCCCCATGTGCCTCAGGTCCCCAGGGGCTGCGCAGGGTGCAGGGGACCCCCCAAGAGAAGTGCCACAGCCATGCTATGGGATTAGGGTCAAGCTCAGCAAGGTGCTGCAATCCCTGCCTACATGCTGGTTGGTAAGCACAGCTCCTTCCCTGTCATGCAGTCCCCTGCCTGGATGCATCCTCTCATGTGGGATCTCACACCCTGGAAAAGAAGAAAACAGAAACGTCTTGCATAGGGCTGTTTACCATCTCTGTTAGTGTCCTGTTTTGCCCCACTGTATTAATTTTCTTTCTCCTCCTACAGCTTCCCTGGTACATACACTCTCAGTTGAAGAATGAGAGAAGATGAAGATGAAGAATGAGTTCCTTCAAACTAAAGAAACTTTTGGCCCATGAGCTGCTGAAGAAAGGTGCGCAGATGTATGAGCCGCAGCCCCCCTCCTGCAGCACTTTGCAAAGCAAGTGAATAGCTTCGAGCAGGAGGCTTTCTACACTTTGAACAGTCCAAGGGCAAAGCACCTGGAGAAATTGGACCTCGTGGCCTGGGCTTGCACATCCGAGAGCAGAGACATGGGAACTGCTGCCTTTCTGGAGCTGAAGTGGGGAGGGGAGCGCTGGAAGCTGCAGGCAGGAAGAGTCTGACTTGGGAAGGTGCCCAATCTTGCACAGAGCGAGGCAGGTAACAATCACACAACTATTTATGGTTGTTTTTCGTTGCGACAACCACAGCCTTATACGGGCAAGAGTGCTCCATTCGAGGCAGAGCTGCGGAGGTGGAGCCTCGAGGGGCACTCCTGATGCTTGCTCCCAGGCTATCTGCCTGCACAAGCCACTGACCTCCTTCCCGGGAAAAACCCTGGGAACCCTCGCCGAATCCAGCTGTTTAAATTTCAAACTACAAAACGACCCGGCTCCCCTCCCCTTTCCACCCCCATAACTCCTACTAGCTGGAGCTGTGGTGAAGAATAAATGTCTGTATTTGTCATGTTGTGGGTATCTGGGAGCACTGGGTTGGAGAGTCCCCCGCATCCGACGTGGGAAACCTATTCCCATCTGGTTGTGATAGTACTGAGAACCGGAAGAAAAAAAGAAAGGAAAAACAAACAACCCTCCCCTCGGCCCCCCCAGTGTTGCTTGTCAGACTCTAGCGACTGTGTGAAAGGCTGCAGCTGGCAAATCTGGTGCACAAACTCCATTGCAGATCCTTTTGCCTCTGGATGTGCTTCGGAGCCCCCCCCAGTAATTCTGGCTGAGTTGTCAGCGTGCGCGTTGGGTTCTTAAACATTTCAACCCCCTTCAATCCACCCGGCTGAACTACGCTGGAAACTGGTTACAAATAAAACCAAGCATAAACATGCTAAAAATGTCGCTGTCATCAGATAAGGTTGCTATGCACATAAAATTCCTGACACGAGTTTATTAAACCAAGGACATGAAAAGTTAAGCCACACGCATATGGTGGCTGGGATGGGGAGGGGGGTACAGCGAGCAGGATTCAGGCTGTAACTCTGGTTTTGGGCCTGCTGCCAGCCTGTAGGACATCATCCCAGTGTGACTCAATTTATCCCAATAGGAGGGGGAAAAAAAAAAAAAAAAAAAAAAAAAAAAGAAGATGTCACAGAACCCACCTCCTTCTGTGAACACTGGCATGTTTCGGGAAGGAGCAGCAGGCAGGAGGCAGGGATTAGCCTCCCTCAGCAATCTTTACCAAAACCAGTCATATTTAGCACTCCAGGAGGCAGCTATCTCTGTTTTATAAGAGAGGAAACAGGCGCTGAGAGCTTCCTCTATAACACGCTTCTCGTAGTTGTGGCTATGTTCAAGTTGCACAAACGCAGGGTTGGGTGGGCTGGATGCTACTACAGGGGCTTACCAGTTCTCAGACACCCAGGTCTGTGGAGAGGTGCATGAGCTGCCAGAGGTAATGACCTTCCCTACCGCATACGGAGTTTTTATATTCTCAAGCCACATATTTTAAGAGCCAAGGGGGGCGGGAGCTGTGGAAGTGATTTCAAGCGATCCCCCCCCCCCGAGCTTATCACAACAGCCACCCTTCAACTGCTTGCAGGCTGTGTGTGGCTCAAGAAAGAGAAGCTGTGCACCCTTCCCCCGGGAGGAGTGACATGAGTTAGGTTAACCTGCAAGGGTGGAACATCGTGTTCCTCCTCAGCCTCACAAGGGTCGGGGTTTGATGACTGCATTAGGTCAACCCAAGTCTGAGCAGTCCCCGAAGGGGGGCTGTTCCTCTCCCTCGTCTGATCTTCACACTCCCACTGCCAGTCCCAGATGACACAGCCAGCTGATCCAGCTGGAAAAAAACTTGAACCAAAAGAAAGATGTTTCCAGCTTGATCATTTCCTTGGTCCATTTGACTGCCTGAGTGCTAGAGAGGTGCTGGAAATGCACAGTCATGGGCAGCCAGATGTAAGCTGGTCAGAAACTATGAGGGAATCGCAGCCCAGGAGAGGCCAGAAAGCCTCCTTTCCAGTGATACTGTGAATGAATTTATTCCAGCTGCGTGGCTGGTCACAGGGGTTGTTATAGCATCCCACATGCAAGTGGTTGCAATCAGTACCTGAATTAAGGAATGTCTATTGCCAGACATGTAGGATTACCAAAATCACAGCATCGTTTAGTGTAGGAGGTAACTCTGGAGGTCTCCAGTCCAACCATTTGCTCGGAGCAGGACCAGCCTTAAGGTTAGGTCAGGGCGCTCAGGGCCATATCCAGCTGGGTTTTGAAAATCTCTGAGGATGGCAAATCCACAGTCTCTGTTCTTGCCTCTTGTCCTTTCACTGAGCACCTCTGGCAATCTGGCTCTACCTTCTGCATAACCCCCATTTGGGTAGTAGAAGACAAACCTCTGCAAACTCCCATAGCCCCTGCTCATGCGTCAGATGCTCCGTGCCAGCTTTGTGCTCCTCCACTGGAGTTGCTCCAGTTTGTTAATGTCCCTCTTGCAAATGTAAAGGACCATCCTGAAGCAGCCTGAGGAACTGTCCGTCTCACCTCCTGGAGGAGAGCAGGCGTCTCTGCCTACTTGTAAAAGCACGAGTCTTTGCGAGTGTGTTTGTTGGCGTCTGCGTGCACCGTAGCAGCACACGTCGGTGCGCGTACGCAGTGTCACGCAGCAAGTTGGTGCGTCCGCCTATCGTGTAAATATTGGCTCAGAAGTTTAGGTCATAAAAATGGGTGCAAATTCACTCAAGTCCAGGGAGCTGTGCTGGTTTCTGTGAGCGGAGCTGGACTGCAGGTGTGCTGTGTGAATGCTGTCCGTATGCGTGTCCAGGGATGTCTGTGCACCATCCTTCTTCTTCAGCAGCTCTGCACCTCAGCAGGCACGGATCCTCCTTCCCATTGTTATCGGAGACGATGTTTACAGTCAGGTCTAAATCTGGTCAGGTAGCTTCTCGATTACTCACCTGTCAGCTATTACTCTGCTTCAGTGACCCTGAAGCTCGGGGAGACAGGGTGTACCAGGCGGTAGCTAGGGCTGGAAGACAACAGAAATCATGTTCTGCTCTGGTGATGTTGCTGGAGGGCAATGCATCACTGCTGTGATGTCATAACTGTGAGGCACAACCTTCAGAGCGTGAAAAAACCACCCATTACTCAGTGGGCCAGCAGGTGATTTCACAGAAGGCAAGCGAGAAGGGAAACCTCCAAACTTTTACCTGCTTGCTGTCTTGGGGATAATGGTAGGCAAAATGACGTGTGACTGCAAATCAGCGGTGCCTTTTGCAATATCAGGATTGCTGCGTGATGAGCAATCCCTCTGAAGTATTCATAAAAGATGGGAAATGGGGAAAGCTGAGATGAGCTCCAGGCTGTGGATGGGGGAAGCGCTACACAAGTATATGAGATGTCAGGTACGAGGCTGACAAATAGGTCATGGACACGATCTGCAGGCAGGGAGGGAGGAGGGAGGCAGGGAGAGGGCACCTCAGCTCTGCCGGCTGAGTGTGCAGCTCAGCTCTTCCCAGTCCACCTTACACAGCTGAAAATCCCATCGGGAAGAGTCCCTGGAGAGGGGGCTTGGGGCAGTTCAGTGCAGGCCACGCTCCTGTTCCACGGTGTAGATGGCCCGGGCAGGATAGAGCCAAGGCTGGACCAGCGGCTATCCCGAGCTGCAGAGGCTGCAGCAGAACGAGAAAGCTCGAGAGTGCTGGTTCTCAGCCGGTCACATCCAATCCTCATTTTGCAGCAAGGACTGCCGTCAAGCCTCCGGCATCAGGAATTTTGGTGCTGCAGCTCAGGGTGCCTGGATGTCCAACACAGAAGGTGCCGGGTAAAGACCTCCTGGGTGTTAAGCTCCAGACCGGAGCTGTGGGTTTACAAAGAAGAGGAAGCAAAGCGATGTAGTCTGCTATGGGGAACAGAGGTGTAAACCTGGGTTAACATAGGGTGAGGTGCTCAAAGGACTGGCCCGGTTCAGAGCCAGGCAAAGTTTGCTCCCCAGCTACAGAAGGTTATTACAGAAATGCAATAAAACAAGTTTTTACTACAAGCCAAGGACAAGAATCACCAGCTGTTCATGTCACCCAGTTCCCTTTAGTCCGAAACAATTTGGGGACTGCCTTAGGTGGCATGACCAAAAGGCGGTGAGGTTTGAAAGGCAGAGCTCGTTCCAGGGATCAACTTCTCCTTTCGAGACCCTTGGTAAATCCCGAAGCCAAGGCAGGGAGGTAAAATACAAACTCAGCTGACCTTCCTCATCAGTTCCACCTCTGGATCTACCAGTCCCAGCTGGGATGGGATGGGATGGGAAGGGAAGGGAAGCTGTGTCTGCACCACTGCCACGACTGGATATAGGTTAGAGGCCCCAAAGTACGTGCACAGCCACCGTAAGCCATGGGACTTTGCCCAGGGCAGGGTGGCCTGTCCCTCCCAGCTCTGCAGCCTGGCGTATCTCACCAGGCTTATCTGGTCGCGTGCCCTCCTCCCTCCCCAGCCGTACCCCCAGGGCCAGGTTTTCCTGCTTCACCCCAAATGCTTATTTTTATTATTTTAAAACAAACAGAGTTGCATCTGTTTTGATTTCCAGAAGGTTAGAGGGAGGTCAGAGCTGACATCTGGGCTGGAGATAACATTCCCGTCTAATTAGCAAGCCCTGAATAACGAGGGCCTTCCTGTCCCATCCCCCTGCCCCAGTACGGGAGAGGGCAGAACTGGCGGAGGCTGGGGCAGAAACGGGGCAGGAAAACGCCCTGTTAAATGGCATTTCGTTTCCTAGTGCCCCCAGACCGAGCTCATGGGGCTGCTGATAGGGGCCCGTGGGCGACGGCCCCTCTTTCATCCTTGCGTGGGCACCATTTGCAGGCGCTCGGCCTCTGCGGACTCTTTATCCAAGGAATTGGCCACAGCTTTCCAAAGTGCCGACGGTGCTGCCAGTCACCCCGCAAGCCCGTTCGCCCTTTCTGCAAAGCAGGGGTTACGGATTTAAACACCCTGGGCGCTACCCACACTGCCGTATGCGCGGCAAAAGATGTGATGGTGGTGGGAGACACAGACGAGATGCACGGTGAGGTCCCCAGAGCACGGCTGGGCCGTCCGCTGCCCTCCCCTCAATCTAAGGAGCTGTACATTGGCAGCTCCATCCCCGTTTCTCGGGAATGGGGTCATTTACCGGGACGGCGCAGCCCGACGGGCTGACACGATGCAGCTGTTTCGGCGCAGCAGTACTGCAGAGGGCAAGGAGCTACGGCGGGAGCCAGCTTTGGCCGGGATGCTGGGCTGGGGTGGGGGGGCAAAAGGGCAGCAGTGCTGCAGAGACCCCAGCTTGTGAGGGCTCCTGCAATTTGTAGACCTATCCCCCTCCCCGCAGCGGGGCACGGAGACGCAGGAATTAAAGCCTGACTCAGCTGGGAGAGAGGCTCCCCGGCTGAATCACCCCTAGGCTCACCGTGGGCTGGCTGGGCTTGCAAAACCCCGTGAGATCACGGGCGCAGGCAAGCGTGGTGGGGGCTGAACCGCAGCCAGGTGCTCTCCAGGTGAGATTACAACACACGGCGCATCCACTCCGTGCAAAACCCCGGCTGACATCCCTCAGCAGAGCCGGCGACACCCCAACCTGCCTGCCCCATCACCCCCGCGGCGGGGGGATTTGCTGCCGGCAGCCTCCGACGCGCAGCCCCCCTGGCTGGAAATGCCGCAGCCTGGTGATTCCTCGGAGGGGACGTGACCGTCGTTCCCGTCTTCGGTATAAAACCCCACGGAGGGAAGGAAAAAGGGGGCAGAGGAACAAGACTCGGGATTTAACACCGGCAGAGCTCAGCTGCCGTGCCCCTGGCTGCAGGCTGGAGAAGATGGGGCTGGAAACCGTGCCCTTGGGTCAGCCACGTGCCGCTGGCCACCACGGGCTGGGCACAGCGTCACGGGGAGGTACAGCACCGCGGGGGAGAGGCAGAACGGGGAGATGGCAGCAACCTAAAGAGTTCGCTTGCAGACACGGCCACATGCTGCCGGTTTCTGTGCTGCAAGCTCCAGTGAGACCAGCAGTGACGGTTCCCTCGTGTTCCCACATCCTTTCATCTCAAGGGTGCTGCCAGCTTCTGCCTTCCTATGCGATGCCAGACAGATTAAGAAAACCCCAAATGTTCTTCCTCTGTGCGTCACCGAGAAAACCCAAACTGAGAACAGAACTTGAGCCCAAGGCCAGGGAAAGGGGAACGGGAACTAAACAGGGCCCAGACAGGTACAAGGCGGGGGGGTTGGTATGCTGGGTGACCGCATAGTTTAGCATTAGAAATGCAGTGGTAGGCATGACAGCAGCAACCTTTAATATTGCCCAAGCTCTGTGAAAAGTCTCCATGCTCCTGCCAGGATCTTAGGGCGAAGCCCATGGGACTGGCCCGGCTGGGAGGGGGAAGCTGGACCTCCTCAGGTGGCGAGCTAAGCTGAAAAAGCTGAGCTGAAGGATCAGCCCCTTGAGAGCAAACCCGGCGAGCGAGAAAGAAGACCGCGAGGGTTTTGTCTTGTAGCTTCCTGCCAAAAACTGGCACGGCTGTAATCGCCAGCGCAGAACAATAAGGTCTCCTGTCCCAGCAGCTGCTAAAGCCGTCACCTGGGGAGCTTCCTGCAATCAGCCAGTGGAAGGACAAAAAGGAGCTCCCACATGTTTTCCTGCAATTTGTCATATGCCTGATCTCCGCTCTGCTCAGCCCCTGCCATCCTCCCTTCCCCCAGAGCCGCCCGTCTCACGCTCCGACAAGAGGATGTGGTCACCAAGACCAGCCTCTGGTGAGGAGCAGGCTCATGGTTCACCCTTGCTTCTCCAAGCAGCGAGAAGTGCTTTTCTTTATGACTTCTGAATCACCCGACAGCCTTCCCACAAACAGTAGTTCCCCTGGGCTGGTTCTGCAGGCGCTGCGTGGATTTCCCCCGTACCTGGGTCTCGGCGTCGCAGAGAGACCCGCAGCACTCTGCAGATCCTCTCTGCCTGCCACGCGTCGCAGCTCCGGGGCTTTCAGTGCCCCGAGTTGGCACCACGCTGCCACCGGCTTCTTTTTCAGACCACTGCACCTTTCCAAGGCGTTAATCTCTGGGTCTGAACACTGCCGTGCTGGATCTCTCCTCACGGGTGAGTATTTTTAGAAAGTTTGAGCTCAGACCATGCAGTCACTCCTGAGCTATGCCAGGACGAAAAGAAAACAACCACTTTTGCTTGAACAATACCAGCACGGAACAAAAAGCCACTGCCAATGGGGTTTTTCAGCATCACTCAAAACTAGCCAAGCTTTGAAAGATGAAACTTTGCAGTCAAAAAAAAAAAAAAAAAAAAGAAAAAGGTTCCTAGTGAACAGAAAGGGCTTTGACAATTTACTTAAAAAGCCAGATTAAAGCAAAACAATGTTTTACAAATACCGGCGGGCGTGCTGGAGCTTGCATGCAGTACACCGCTCCATCGGAGCCGCTGTGCTAGCCAGACCCAGGGCGTTCGTTACCTGCTTGGCTGCGGTGTGGCACGGCCCTGCGGTTAAAGCCACCTGCAAGGAAAGCAGCCACGCAAGTCCCTGCGCCCACGGCTACGGGCCCCGCGGGGAAACGTTATTGCCTCGTGACGGAGCAAGAAAGCAACCTCGAGAGATGCAGCTCCTCTCGGTCCTGAGGCCATGAAGCTGTGCGTGCAGAACCGGCCGGGACAAACACCCTCTCGCTCCCAGCTGCGTGGGACCGACGTGGAGGAGTTGCAACCGCGCGGGCGGCCAGAGGTCACCATCGTCTCCGGAAACCACCAAAATCTTGTGCATTTTGTACCCTCTGGACAACTTGACGTGGATGTTTCTGAGGACTAGCGCTGCAAAAATTTCCTGGTTTTCAGTATTGCTGAACCACTCCGCTCATAGGAGAGATGGAGCCGGGGTGCCTTCAGCAGCAGAGGGATGAGCGGCGTGTGCCCAGAAGGGTACCGGGAGCTCAGCCTTCCCCCGAGTGGGAAAGCGAGCAGGCTGGCTCCTGTCCTTGGAATTCTGTCGGCAGCTACAGCTGCTGGGGACATCTGTGAGCCCCAGAAGCTCCTGGCACTCTCCACAAGAGAGAACAAAAGTATGTGAGCGGATAAACACATATATATATATATATATATATGTGCAGGGACATTACTTCACAGAAGCTGCAGGCTATGGAGAAAACCCAATAAATTTTAGTGCATTTCTATTGCGACTCTTTGGATTATGAGGGCCTAGGAAGTCGATGCGGGCAGGCGGGATGTTGGGCACGAGGAGCAGCTCCAGCATCCTTCTCCGGCCCCTCCTTACAGGACCGGTTCCCCCATTTCAGGGCCTGGGGGGACCTCTTGCCACCAGAAAGGCAGCCACAGGGCTTCTCCTTGCTCCATCCCCGCTGGGATGTGGGGTGTTACATTTTCAAGCTCTCTGGAGGTCTCTGCTTTCCACCCATTTGGCTCCTCTGGGTGTAAGAAATTCAGGGTTTCCCCTGCTGCTCCTGCCTCCATCCTTCCCTCGATGGTAGAACGCACGGTGAGGAAAAAAGCAACGAGGCATGGCTCAGCACAGCAGCCACCTCCGGCATCGCACCCAGCCTGCACCTATGCTCTTGCCATGAGTTGCAGCCTCTGTTTTTTGTCTGAGAAAGGTTTTAAGAGGGAAAGTGTTGCTGAAGTTACAAAGCTGCAGAGGCAGAGAAACCACGAAGCTCACAAGCGCGCCCCGTGTTCCTTGAGAACGGCAGGAAAGCACCCGTGTGTGGTGATGGACGTGAGCCTGGGTGGGTTGCAGGGGCAGGTAACGAGGCCGGGACAGTGTAACAGGTGATCTGGCTTGGTTTTGGTCTGGCAGCCAAGCCTATGGTAGTTTTTATCTTATCTTTTTATTGCTTAGGATATTGCAGCTGTGCAAGCTGTTATTCCTTAGCTTGCAGGAAGCTGAAACTCAGAGCGAGCACTTGACGCAATTCAGCAATAGTTTTGAACAACGCTGAGCTTAACGTTGCTGCTAACAGCCTTGCAGGGTTGGAGAATTTAATAGGATTCGGACAGAATCGGCAATAATTACTTAGTTGAGAAAAATGAGGTGGGCTTGCGGGGGGAAGCTCAAAGTGATTAACAAACTGTTTAGGGCAAACAGCCTGGCCGGGCTGGTGAAAGGCCCTGCCTATGGCAGCGTCAGTGGCGGCCGCTTCCCTGTTGACATGGAGCCGGTCTTTGTTTTGTTCTTTGCACGGGAGGAATCACATCGTATGTTGATAAAGCAAAGGATTTACTGTCAGCGCTGGGTGGCCGGGCTGCTGAGGCCAGACCTCATTGGAGCCAATCGTGGCCAAAACTGTCCCCTTCGAAGCTGTAGAGGACCACCTCTACACAGCCCCCTGTGTGCTGCAAGCCAGGCAACCTGAATTTTCCATCCTCCTCCAGCACTCGAAGCTGGTCTCGGCGTAGCACCCCTAGCAGAGAAGGTAGCGCAGCTCTCCCTCCTTGCAGGCATTCGCCGTGGCCCGGAGCAGTGGGAGGTGAACGTGGAGTTCAGCAGGCAGGCACAAACGTCCTGGGGAAAGGAGCAGCTGCGTTAGGGCTTGATGCAAGTGTAAAGACAACAGAAACAAAAGGAAAACCTCCGCTTGCCTGGAATCGGGCGCCTTGGACAAAACTGTGAGGACACAAGCACTGCACCTGACCTTTGGAAGGGTTCAGACCTTATGTCAGGTTCAGAACGTACCTGGGGAGGGAGAAGCGGGTTTAGCTGAGCTTTGCTCCCCTCGGGAAGGCACCATCCACCATGTCCTCTTAAAATAGCAACCAGGAACACCAGAAGCTGAGAAAGCTGCTGTAATATAGGCAGCCTTGGAAAGGAGAGAGCAAATGCTTAACAGATCAGAGGAGCATTCGATGTGCTTAACTCCATAAGGGAAAACCAACTGCATCCTTGCTGGAGTGAGCAGAGAGGAAACATTTTCCCAGCTGACATGGAGAAAGCAGCTACTGCTGAGGAATTACCTATTGCTTCAGCTCTCTTCTCTCAGGAAAGACCAACATCACATTCAGGTGGCATGAAAATTGCTGTGCAACCCCTCTTTTAACCGCTAAGTAAATACAGGGCTGGTAGTGCTTCCCACTTGCACCTCCTCTGTTACTAACAGCAGCTGTGGGAATCCCTGAAGCCTCCCCCAGCAGTCAGCAAACAGGGAGCTGAATTAAGATCCTGCCACAGAAAACATCCTTGTGCTTTGAGCCCTGTCCTGTGGTGAAAACTGGGCAAAGCGCTCGAGGAATCTCAAGCTGCCCCCAAACCCCTCCTCCTCTCCACCAGTTACGCTGTTTCTGAAGGATTTCCACAGGGCACCATGTAGGTGGGTCTTAAGCATTTATCTCAAAGAAACAGTTGGGGCTTTCACATAATGCACCCTAAAGCGTGCTGGCACTTTAATAGCTGAATGGCACCTCAGCTCCACTTTTCCTTAGAAGGAAGTGATAAAATAGCTAATTTATACTGCCTCTTCATTACACAATGCAAAGTCACTGTGTTTTTTCCTGTTCTGTAGGATGGTGAAGCATGAAAATTGACTATTATCGGGTATGTGACGCTGTTCCCCTACTTTTCCTGCTCATGCAGGAAAATGGGGAGTCTTTACTAGAAGTGTTTACAGAGCAGGAACACTGAAACTGCAGGGCAAATTGCCCAGCCTGAAACACGAGCAGGACATGAGCAGCATAGCTTCTGTGGTCTCCCAAATAAAATAAAATGCTGTTTTTTGCTGATCACAACTGACCAACAGTTCTTTACCGTGTTACATCCAAGTGACATCACCTCTAGCAGCACACCGGGGTGGGATCAGCCCAGCCTGGACGGGGAGGTCCGTCTCAGAGAACCAGCACCACCTTGTGCTGCTGCCCAGGCCCCAGGGGCAATGGAAATAGGTGGGAGCAGCGATGCCTGCAGCACTGCGGTTGCGGAAGGACACGCAGGACTTGGATCGCCACTCCCCTGCTCTTTCAAAGGTCATAAATTGTTATTGCAAAGGTGCAGAAAAAAAAATTGCCTCGCCGCTCATAGCAACCTATGCCAGGGAGGTGAAATGGAGCAGAGCCAAAGCAGGGTTAAGAGTGATTGAAGGAAACAGAAGCTGGGAATGAAAAAAAGAAAAGCAGCTTGTACATGGTTATTAAGCACTTACAATGTTCTCATGCAGCTTAGATAAGCAAAGTGGAATTAAGCATTACAGTAGGCATCAGCCCTGGTGCTGTACTCTGCCTACAAGTGCATGAGGAGGCCAGGAGCACTTAGAAGCCAGGTTGACTGGAAACAGGTGTATATGGGGAGGAGGAGGAAGAGAAGGGAAGAGCTGAAGGCTGCTTGTGATACTGAGCACACAACTGCCTCCCTTAGTCTAAAGGTCAGGGCAATTGAAGTCAAAAGACCGCCTGTTGGCAGGGCTCACCTGCATGAGCAGATTTAATCATTCACGCAAGGGAGGAGGAGGCTCTCAGGCTCCTCGGGCAGGAAAGGAGTGAGAAAAGCACGGGGGGGGGGGGGCGGGGAGTGAGCACACCTCAGGCTCCTTGTTTGCAATGAGCCATGTCCTTCCTCTGGCATCCCACAGCACCCAGAGGGGGTCCTAGAAGCAGCACTGAAAGCCCTGTGAAAGTTATCCACTTGTTTGTTTTTCGGCACATTACCTTTTAGTAAGAATCAAGTGACAACCTGCACTCTCCCAGCCCATCGTTAGAAACCAGCCACTGTGCTGCTGATACTCCCTCTCACCTCTCTGGACAGAAAAGGGACTTTCCTGTGATTTCTGAGAATCAAGTTTTATTCTCCAGCCAGACAGCAGCGACCAATAAAGTTCTCTTTATTACAGACCTACAAAAGGAGATCCATAAACTACTTCTATTTTCTCTTATAAAATCATGACAGGAGCCCATGGATTGGTAGAGGAATTGTATCTGTCCCAGCAACACGAGGACAGAGGGACAAAGAGACAGGTTTCAGAGACAAGGCAGAGGCATTCTCAGCTTTAAACAAACCCACCCAGGGCAGGTATGTACCCACATCTTGCAGGGAGCAGCTGCCCTCTGCTCTGGGCTATCAGATGCTAGGCAAAGAGAAAAACATTCCTCCTCTTAACTCAGCAGCAGCACCGCACGTCAGCTCTTTGCTGATAAACACAGGCTCCTAATTCCAGCCGCATTCCCCATTTTGAGAATAAGCAGCTCCACTCCTCTGTGCCCTTTACAACTACTGCTGCTCAAGAGAAGGGGGAGTGGGAGGGAAGGGTTACAACACTGTCCATCTCCTAAAAACCCCAAACCAGAAGAAAACCCCAGGTTGTACAAGGCAGACAGTTCATGTGCCCCTCAGCTCTCCCAGGCAAGGAATGCACAACATGGACGTGTCCAGAGGCAGGGGTACAGCCACCCTTGTACTTCAGGCTCCGATGAGTTTCTTGAGGAATGCCTCCAGCTGATCCTCGTCCTTTATCCCCACAAACTTATCCACAACGTCTCCGTTCTTCATAGCCAGCACGGTTGGCACTGCTGACACCTGGGAGCAAGAGAAATAGGGAGACACAGGTGAGCAGAGGCTGCGGGGAGCCCATCTGCACCCAGGCCCCAAATGGAGCTCTACAGAAGAAGTGGCTACAAGGGAGCTGAGTATACACTGCTCAAGGGTAATATGTCCACCCACAAAACGCAGGCCAGCTGAGCTCCGTGTTCGTCCTCTCCCTGTGGCCTCATCTCTGCACTGACTTACGTCACACTGCTTAAGTAAAGGCTGAGCTTTTTGAGTTTAAGACAGACCCAAAATTTTAAAGACAAAACCAAAGCTAATATAAAACCAAGGCAAAGCTTTTCTCCACTCTCCAGTACAAATTCCTATTCTCCTTCCCTTTTGTCCTATCATAAGCAAATAAACCCAGTCTTTTACCAGGACACCTGTCAGACATGACAACCTTTGGACTTTTTATGGCCAGGGTGGTATCAGACTGGACCATGTTCTTCTCCAGACAGGACTGGAACTGGAGGAGGTTCACCCCCCCGTATCACTGCACAGGCAGATTTCCTGTTCCATCTTATCATGGTAATGACAACCCCCTCCAACCCATCTTTCCTTTTCTGCTCCTGTTTTCAGTGGTTTAGCTGGTCACACACCAGTGGCTGTCCACTACAGAACCCTGATGATTAGGTGAGAAGTGAAAAAGTCCCTCTGACCAGAGACAGCAGGCAGCTGCGCTGCTCTGGGCACTGCTTTTTTAGCCCAGAACAAAATTTTCTGGGAATTATCCAAGAGAACAGCGGTGGAGATGACAATGCTCCCCAGGGACTTGATGGCTGGCTGGTGACAGAAGAGACCCCTGGGACAAAACTGAGGGAAGGAGCAACCAGAGCTTGGAGAGCTGCGTTGGCAGAGAGATCTGGTTGTGTTTCTGACCCCACAGCTTCGGTGCCCTTATCTCTGCAAAGCCTCCCACTCAAAACACGTCCTGTCCTTATGTCACCTGCTGCCTCCCCGCTAGCCTGCTGGGCCTTCCCACAGGTGCTGCCAGCCCCGCTGCCAGCAAGGATCTGCAAATCCTTCCTCAGGAAACCCTCCAGAGGGCTAGCTTTTCTCCCATGAGATGAAAGGGACATTTTGTGCTTCCCTTCCCACTGGGTCCCGGCTGGCAAGTCCAGCGTGGCTCCTCGCAGCCTGTTCTCCAGGGCTTGTGCAGTTTCATCTGAAGGGATGGGAGCGCTGGGGCTGCTGCAACGCACGATCTTCAGCTCCTCCTAGTGACTGGTGGGAGCAGATCCGGAGGGCTCCAGGCCCCAGCGCTGGTGATGGTGCCACCAACATGCTCCCTTGTGATTTTAAGGGTGAGAAAGGACAGTACCAGCACTGCATTCAACTGGTCTCTCCCCGAGAAGGGCAGAGCTCCACTGAGCCTCCTCTCTGGTTTGCAAAGTGGGTTAATAACAAGCAGAGTTGCCCCAGCTCCAACCAAAAAACCAGCACGCCCAACCAGCAACAGCAAGCATCAGGCCATTATGGCCTGGGTGAGGAACAGGCGACTCTTCGAAGCGCTACAGAGAAGCAGCTAACACCAAGTTACAGAGCACATACTTTGTTTTGCTGCTTGAGAAGAAAATGTCACGGGAATTTCTAGAATGCAAAGTTGGGGCCTTTTTTTTTTTTTTTCTTCCCTTCTTTTTTTTGGGTCCCATCTGCACTGAACCTAAATAAACCCTCCTCCTCCCTCAAGAGCATTTCTAGAGAAAAAGTCAGGCTGCTTTTGATCAGTACAGACCACAGAGATAAATAAATAAACGTGGCCATCCAGGCTATTCCTGGCAGCACCCGTATCGAGGGAATTCTCTGCCATCTGAAACTGGGGCTTCTATACAAGCTCAGATGCCACACAGTGAAGCAGGGGGAAGGATTTCACCCAGGCTCCAGAACGAGGTGTAACACAGGACCGAGCTCCGCTGATGAACAACCATCCCTGTATCCAGCAGCTCTCCAGAGCTGCCCACCCGCAGCAGCCGGAGAAGGGGCTGCCCTTTCCCAGTGGCCATGCGTGCAGGCAACAGGCCAAGGCAAGAGATGAATCTAAAGAATTTAAGAGACAGCAGATTAAACAAAAGTATTCCTTCTGCCGTTCTGCTCTCAGGGCAAGAGGTCAGGAGCGGGCTGGAGCAGCGGAGAAAGGCCACAACCAGAGATGAAATGTGTTAGATAAAAAGAGGAATCCCTAGAGAAAGAACTTTTGTGCTGGGCATAACTGGACAGGGAAGGGCGCCGGGGATGTTTCTAGTCCCAGGAAACGCATCCCTGCTTCGTGCTAAGCCGGGACGGCTGGGAGCCAAGGGCAGACTGCAGCGCATGTGAAGGAATGCACCGGCATTCCTCGGCTCTTCCAGGGCTTCTCTCCCCCTCGCCTTGCCTCCCCCCAGCCAAGGAGGCTGCTGAAGAGGATGTTGTGCAATTGGGCAGCAAGCCAGGGGCTGTGTGGGCAGGGGAATAAACATGGATGGAAGGAGACTTCCTGGCAGCTAGTGGAGGAGTTCTAGGGGTGGCATGGATGCCGAAAACCCCCCAAGCAAAAACTTTCTGAGCCTGCAGACATCTGAGCCCCAATGGAATGGCTTTAAAACAAATAAATCTTCCCTGATCCCTCCCAAATACCACCTTTGGTTTTCCTGATCTCTCCCAAACACTACCTTTGGTCCCTCTTTGATCTTGACTTGGTGTCTTCCCATCAGCCCTCATGCTCACATCTCCTTACATGGCAACCTCCCATAAGACGAAGCAAAACCAAGCACACACTCAGCACATGAACCAAACTTCTGCCTTGAAAAGGATGCCCCAAACTATGAAGATCAAAGCAAAAATTTCTTCTTTACCCCTACCCGTTTGCAGCGATCCTACTCACAGACACTGCCTAGAGATGGGGTTTTAACCATGGGGATAACGGTCAAGATCAGATACACGGACCACTCAAGAGTGGAGGACACAGCGACGATCCCCAGGCCCTCCTGCAAAACAAAAACTTCAACATGTTTGTATATAAGGCTCCAAAATGAATTGCTGGAAGCTGGCCCTTGCCTGCAGCCTCAACCCTGCCTGCACCTATGCCACCACGGCTGCAGGACAGGCAGACCCTGCAGACAAATGCATGTACACAGCTGGCTGTGCAGCTGCCCACTCATCATCTACTGGGAGAGCACACGCGGCATGTCAAACCCGCACAACTCGGGAACATTCAGCCTCTTTTTAAAGACCTTTCTTCACATGCACACACTCTTGTTTGCCATTTTCCAACCTTCTGAGATTATCCTCTTGTAATCCCGGCTAATTTGATCTACTGGAAGGCTTGGAACAATATAAGAGCTAAGCTAATAATCTCTGTTCTCATCTCCTTTACTCCTTAGGGTGGTTGCTACCAGAGCCTTGCCTGCATCTGTTAGGATTTATGCACTTTCTGACCACCACTGAAACAACCTCACCCTCTTCAACTTCTCACCAGCACCCTCGAGCTACGCAGCCTTCGGGCTTGCAACACACAGCCCTGCTCAGGAGCCAGCAGCCATCTTCCTTGACCTGGGGCGTATCCGCCAGCACGCCACCACCGAGGAGAGCACCGGAGGCTCTCACGCTCAGCTTGTGGAAGCTGCAAGTCCCATTTGTGGGCACCAGCTGGGTAGACACGCCACCACAGCACAGGCAGAAAGGTCTCTTTGGGAAAGAGTGGGAGGGAACAAGCTGTTTTTGCTTCCTTCTCCTTCCAGCTCAGCAGGGTGTGGGAACGGCACAGAGCATCTCCTCCAGGCTCAACAAAATGACAGCTCGCTCGGGAGATGGTTCACACTTTGCTAGGCAACTTGAGGAGCTTCCTGTGCTAGCCTGCGCCCTGGGAGCAGGACTTCATCTGCAGAGGGGAGCAGATCCATTTGCGTGATATGCGAGTGAAAATTAAGCACTCTCTTCCCTGTAAAACACAGCAGCAGGATGCCCCAACTTCATAGACTGAGTTGTTGTTTACAAGGAGAGACAACACAGGCAAGCACAGTCAGAGGAGTTTTTGCATTTCTTAAACTACCCAATCGCTGACAGGGTAAAAATAAATGAATCATGTAAACCAAAGCTGTGGCCTTCTCCAGTCACTCTGCTCCTTCCTGGGAGCAAGGCAGCACAGGGAACACACCCAACAGGCGTGTAAAACACTAGCGTAAGCACCAAGGTCTGCGCTTGTCAAGAGCGGGACGCGTGCTCCTGTTGCTTATGTGTGTTCTCCGACCTGGCTTCTACCTGTCCAAACAAAACCCACAGTGTCTGCTTATGCTGCGACTGAAGGACAGGACATTATCACCCATCAGGAAATACTGAACAAGGAAGGGTAAGAAACGACAGGCTGGCTGCGCAAAAAACCATGTTCAAGAGCAGAGCAGACTAGGGCTTGTTACTTCACGTTCCTGCCCTGCACCCGGGCAGCCCATGCACACAGTAAAACCGCAGGCTCCTCGAAGCTAGACAAGCATTTACTTTGACAGACACCTGCAAGGCTTAGAGGACACCTTTCTGCAGAATTAGAAGTGGGGATGCTGAACACGAGCAGCAGAGCTGGAGGAGAGCCAAGCAGCGAAATCCACCTACTAATGAGTGACCTGAGGGTTCAGGAACCTGTAGGCACTGGGCTTCCCTTCCCCACCAACATCACTGCCGTGCAGGCATACCTCTCCCCAGGGAGGAACCTTCTTTGCACCGCCAGCAAAAGAAAGTCCGCACTCTTCTGGCTCCTACCTCATACTCAATAGCAAGGTCCGTGTGATCGTCAATGTCCACTTTGGCCATCAGCACCTTCCCCTCCTGCTTGGCCACCATCTTCTCTAACCTGGGGCCAAGGATCTTGCAGGGGCCACACCACCTGATGGAGAAAGAGGAGAGGGGACATTAGAGGAGGCAAGCACAGCAGCAGCCATAGAAGGCTTGCTGGTACACCAGTGCCTTTACCACCATCACCATTCCATTTGAGAGCCAGCCTGGAAACGCCATTCCCAAACCATGGCTTAGAAAAACGTTTCTCTCACAAAGGAGCTGTCAAAGGGCTTTTTCTCTGTGTATGCATGTGTGGTGGGGAGGGCCTGAGTGGAAGAAGAGGTCACCATTCAGCATTTGTGGTGCTTTTGGTGTCATTTCGATCACACCGCAGTCTGCTCTGCCAGCCTTGGTGGTCCTCCTGCCCCCTCATCTTGGCAATCATCCCTACCTGGCTTTGCATCCTCGCTGGTGCGTACGTGCAGAGCTGTGACCCTGCTGACCACAAAGCTGCCCTAGAGCAAGTGTTGCTGCCGGGTGCAGGGGCCACAGCCCACACTCAAATCGCTTTATGTCAATCATCAGATCATAGACTTCCCCTCTGCACTCATAACAGGGTTTACAGAAATTTCCCTTTAGCTGCAAAACTCGCAATGGCATCCCATCTGTTCAAAGACAGACCACCTATTCCAAACTCAGGTGCAGCAACAGCAGACTTTGTGAGGCCCCGTATACAGAAAACACCCCCTGCATCCTCTAACTGCACCAGTTAGGATGGCATGAACTTACTCAGTTCAAGAAAAACAAGAGTTAAAGCTCTAAGTGCCCTTTTCTTTTAAAATTGAAGCTCTGGTAAACTTTGTTCCTCCTCAGCCTCCCTCTGCATCAGGTTTCAGGCTTTCAATTATTTGTCCTCTCCTCCCTGGATGATCCCCATGAACGTTCACTTTGGTTTGTCAGTTTGGTCTATTTAAAGCATAAGTTTTTGGGCTGTTTCATACTCTGTTTGCCCAGAATCAGCCACAACAGGCTCACGTGACAGCACTGTGGGACTATGAAAATATGTGAGAAAACAAAGATAAGCAGCATCGTTAATCCAGCAGATAACATCTAGGAATATTTTTACTGGTGAGAGGATGACAACATTTTTATCGATGGCAACTGCTGCCGTTGGTATCACATGGCTGTTATTAATATATAAAGGCATTTGCTGTCAAGAGCCCTGCCTCAAGAGCACGCAACGTAAGAAAACTGGAAAGACACAATGTGACAGTGCAGGGGCCTACCAAGCGCAGCGTTCTTCCACGGCTGTTAACATCATTTAGCGTTTTTAAGAGGACATTTAATCCACAAAGCTAAAAAAGGGAGATATCAGAGCTTTTTCTTGAGGTGTCTTTTGCAGGATGATGCAACACTGGGGCCAGGGTGACACCCAAGTACTTGGGAGGTGCAGCTACGCTGCCCTGGGGAATGCCTTCCTGGCACTTGTGTTTTATTCTCCTACAGGGTGTAGCTACACCTACAGAGGTGCAACCCGACAAGTGAAACCTCTGTGGATTGTGCCATAGGGGCAGAAGCACCTTTTAACACCAGACGCTCGGCAGGGCGGTCAGGGCGGTCGGCAGCTCCAGAGCTTGGGAAACCCTGGGGCATACTCACCTCCCTGGCGCACCCAGAGTGCCACCACGTGAGGAAAGGGACGCACCTGCAGTGGGACGGCAGAGGGGGATGCAAGAGCCACACGGGGGAACTTACTGTGCGTGGAAGTCCACCACAACGGGTTTGGGGTTGTTCACCACCCGGTCCTGGAAGTCGCTGCCGTCCTGCACGTTGAAGGTGTTCCTGCAGCCTGCTGAGGTGCTGAAGGCCCTGCTGTGGGGTGCCGGGGGGCCCTGCGGGGACAGCGTCCTGGGGGTGAGGGACAGCAGCCGCCGGAGCATCAGCCTCTGGGCCATCTGTGGGGAGAGAAGAAGGTATGTGGGGTGGGCACACATCCTCGGGGGGGGGGGGGGGAAGAACGTACGTGGGGACCCCACAGCTGGTCCCACTGCAGCAGAGTCCCCTCGGTGGGGCAGCCCCCAAGCCAGGAGATGCCCTAGATAGAAACATAAGGGGCACTGCACGGGAGCACTCGCTGCCCCTACGTCCAGCCCTTGCCACCCCACTGCAGCTCCAGCCCCACGGCCGCGGGGTCCCACCCGCCATAGAGCCCTCCAGCTTCCTCCCCATTTCTACGGGGCAGGGCCCACCCGGCCCAGCCACGGGATCCCCGTTCCCCTGACACCATGGGGCACGGCTCCTTCAGCCAGAGGGTCCCAACAGCTCCCATCAGTGGGACAGGACGCCCCCAGCCACCGGTTTCCACCCCCTCAGCCCGGTGGCGAAGGACACCCCCCCCCTCCCCAGGCCGCGGGGGCCCCACTGCTTCTCCAGAGGGCAGGAACCGCCTCCGCAACTACGGAAGCCCGACTCCCCACTCCAGCCCCGGAGGGCAGGACACCCTAGCCAGGATGGTCCCCTTTCCCCAGCGCCATAGGACGGATCCGGGACGCCCCCCAAAATCCAGAGGCCCAGCCGCCATCCCGCACCTTCCCGGGCCCGGAGGTGACCCCCGCCCACCCTGACTTCCGCTTAGTGCCCCCGCCCACCCGCGCGCTGATTGGCCTCCACCGCAGGAAGGCTGCGAATAACGGAACTAACCGATTGGCCGCCGCCTACCAAACGCCGATCTCTGACTGGTGGCCCGTTGCCGTCCTTCAAATCCCTTTCCCTCTAGGGGGATCGGCAGGTTGTTTCTAGGCGGGGCGAGCCCTGGGTGCTGATTGACGGCGGCGCCCTCCAATGGGCGCCGCGAGCGCGGCTAGGGGCGGGGCCTGGCGTGGCGCGCCTCCCGCACATGGTCCGGCCCGCTGCCTGTGCCGGTCGCCCGCGGCCAGCGGCTCCCGTCGGCTGGGAACCGGGCGAAGGACCGATTCTGTCAGCTTTCCTGGGAAGACACAACCCGGCCCCGTGGCCAGCCGGCCGGTCCGCACGACGGAGCGAAGAAGCACCGGGAGCAACCTGCAACCCCGGCTCCCGGCAGGGGCGACTACAAACCGGACGGGGATTATCGCTCCCTCCCCACCGCCGGCTCCGACGGCTTCGTGCCGGGCGGGAGCGAGGCTGAGGGCTCAGCTCCTGCTCCCTGGGAGCTGCTGGCACCAGCTCTGAGCATGCTGACAAGAGTTGGCAGGTGCCATTTGCTTTTTTTTTTTTAAATCTTCGCTTTTCTATGAGAAATTGCAATTTAAGGCAGCATGTATGTGGCCAACGAGCCTGCGAATCTCGCGTGGGAATCCGAGGATGGAAGAGGAAACAGCCAGAGAAGGCATGTGCTCTTGGTGACAGCCAGTCGGCCCAGTTCAGTCACAGGCCCTTCTCCTCCTCCGGACAATCCCAAAATAAAAAGCCCACGCTGCCAAGGATGGAGCAAGTCACGGCACCACCACCCAGACAACTACAGGCCACGAGAGCCATTGCTGGGCCAGCCTCGGAGCAGGGGCAGTGGGACGTAAAGCCCACAGAGGGCTGCTGATCGACGCCAGTGGAGGAGGTGATCGTTTCCCCTTTCCAGCTGCACATCGATGCACAAGATCTTCCGGTAGCAGCATCGCTAGGGTAGCCCAGTATTCCCAAAGAGGAGCAAGAACTCATTTGTCATCTCCTCCACCTCTTCTGCTCCCCAGTCTCTCCAAGGATGAAGCAGAGGTGGGGTAGGAACCGGGGCTTTACAGAAACAGCAGCTGAATTTGAAGGATTGGGAGAGTTTTAGGGACATGTAGGTACAGCCCCCCGCCCCGGAGTCAGGGGTAGTGGGAAGCACAAGTGCAGAGGGGTATGCTCTTCTAGATGCTAAGGGGTTGGAAAATATGTGTGGAGTTAAAAGCCTATTCCCTCTTGCCCTTCCTCTACTTGCTAGAAATCACAGGGACATTGTTAAGGTCAAGCTCAAAATCGCTCTCACTTTGCAACTCCAGGGCCGTGGAAGGAGCCCGCAGGGAGGCGACGGACAAATGCACGGGGCTGAGAGAGGGAGCAATAAAGCGCAGACAGCCTCCCAGTCACTGCCGGTAAGATCTCAAGGTGACTGGAGGGGAATCAAATAAGAGAACAAGCATTTTAACAACATCAAAGTCCACTCGAAACTTTCTTGACGGGACATAGTGCAAATAGGAGAAATATTGGTCATGCTTTATAAAAGACAGGGGCTAACCTTTCAGGCTGCTTGGTGCGGGAGAAGAAAAACGTGAGGACAGCGGAGCCGAACTCAGCGTAATTCTGTGTCCCAGGCATTCCAGGCAAGCTGCTCCTCCTTCATGGAGGGAAGGGTCCCTTGTAGTGCTCTCTGGGAAATGACAAATTATCTAACCTATACAGTAACTAAAAAACACCCCTCTCCACTCAAGCCACACAGCTGCCCTAACTCAAATGCAGGAAAAATACCAGGAAGTTTGCCTGGAGTACCACTTCGGGATTCGGCGCACAAACAATCTTCAAGTATACGCAGCATACAGCATCCAGGGAGCAGAGAGCCTGCACTGGGCTGCCGCAGGGCGCGAGCAGGTCACCTCCGAAGATGGACGTGACATTTTCAGTTACCCAGGGGTTCCTGCACTCTCTTGAGTGACCCCTGGACGTCGCTGCAGATATTGGTCTGCGAGATAAACACAAACACCATCTTCAGGCAACTCTGAACCCTGCAAGGACAACGCGGGAGCCTCAGCGTCACTGGATTTTGGCCCCTCGCTTATCCTTCAGAGCACGTTGGTCCTCTTTGTAACAGCAAGATCCGAGCAGGTCTTTGGCAACTCGCGGTCGGTGGAAGGCATGGGGATGGAAAAGGTGCACGGGAAAGGGTAGAATCCTGCCGTGGATCTCCATTACAATATTGTCACAACAGCACCTATGGGTTTCAGTGTGGAGCGAGAAAGGTTAAAGCTCGTCCTTGGTGTTGACAAGATGCTGCAGCGGACGAACCGGTATTGTGTGATCTCTCAGCAGCTGGTCCTGTGACCCTTCGTGGCTGTCAGGAGGGCTGTCGCCCGAAAAGTCTGTGGGAGTGTAATCCTCCAGCAGGCCGGCATCTACCGCGTGGCGCCGGAGCCCCTCGCTCCCCACGAGCCCTTGCATTCTCACATACCCCTGCCAACAGAAGGGAGGCAGCTTCTGACGAGTGAAGGCAAAGAGGAAACAGGACTCTGTGGGGGAAAGGATCAAAAATCAGGCTCAGCAGAGGTACCCTCTAGAGAAAAATTCCCATAAACTCTTGAGGACTCATTGAAAACAAAAGGCAGAGAGGATGAGGGAAGATGACTGGAGTTTCCCACCCAGCACCCTGCCCTGGGTGGCAGCAGAGTAATCGACTTAATTCTGCAGAGCTCAGGAGATGCAGGGTGGGATCTCCAGTCTGCGCTCCGAGAGGAAAAGGAGCTGGATTTGAACTCGCAGCCCTCTGGCATCTTCTTTGTACCACAGGATCGCTTCCCTCTGTGTGCCACGTGGGGTTTCTGCAGGAGGTTCCCAGACCAGTCTTCAGACCAGGAAAGGAGGCAGCAGAGGCTCTCCAGCTCTCACATGCCAGCACTCCCATTTCTCATGGGAAAGCAATCCCATCCTCAGTACCCGAAAAGAGATCTGGTACCCAATGGCACAAAGGAACGTTTAGATAATGGAGGAGGCAGGAAAGCTACAGCTAGAAAAGGGATTGAACCCAATGTCATACACCTTTCTCTAAATCTGGGTGTGCCTGGGGCAGTCTGTTTCTGGTGGTGAGCAAGAACAAAGGCTATTTGGGAACATACACACAGCACCAGCACTTTTTACCATCTGGGCATTGCACCAAAGAGGTGTGACTAATGGTGACACCACCAGCTCGCCACAGGGAGATCTCGGCTATTTGCAGAAGAGATCGCTCCTGTCGCTTGTCCCTCACATCCCTCCTCCTCCTCCTGCCACCTCGACCCTGTGCTCAAATTACCTGCAAAGAAATTGCGCAGGTCAGTGCTAAGGCAGTTCTCCAAAAACCGCCTCAGCGGCAGGATGTGAGCATTTGGGGCCGTCCAGTCTGTCAGAAAGTCCTCCACAATGTGATGGATGGCATCTGGGCGGGGGAGAGGCCAATCTGGGGGCCGAAGTCTCATCTCGCGCTCTGCCAAGAGAACATTAAGGGAATCTCTCAGAATCAAAATGGCATTAAAAAGAGCTTGGGGAGTGGAAAGCAGCTATGACAGCTGTTTCAGCTTTTGTCCTGACCTTTTAATCCCTACCTTACTTTCATTTGCAATCCCCTCTGCTAGGTCTGTCCTCAACAGCCCTGCCACTGCACAGCTGCCCCTTGTCCCTGCCCGCAGTACCTCCTGTCACTTCGCTCCCCTTCCCCCTGGGCAAGGACTGCCAGACGGGCTGAGCCGTGTTCAAGCTTTAATGCTGCTACCCATCACGCTTCTGTCTGCGCAAGGCAGGCTGGACCCTGACCCTAGGTTTCTGGAGATGAAGATTCAGCACACTCATTTCCCAAGGAAATCTATTCTGAGCGTATTTGTTTGCTGGATGTAACACTCATCTTCAAACCCTTGCCTTTGGCTGCCTCTATTGCTGCGGGACCTCTCAGACCCAGGCCGGCCACAGAGAGCAGCTTTCTTTTGGCGATAACCCAGCCTCATTCGCTGGGACCCTGCAAAATACACGCAGGGTGCTAGCCAAAGGGAAGCAACGTTCCTCTTTTTGGGAATGGGGAAATTCCCATCAGGCCTGTTTGTTCCTAGTCTCAAATGTGAGGTCTCTGGTACAACCCCCCCACCCCACTCCCCGTATCAGTTTGACTGATGGAAACTTCTTGCTAACTCCCAGATTTTTTTTCAGCTCACCCAGCGGTGGCAGATGCCCCAGAGGATGGACACGAAGGAAGTGGAGGAGAAGGGTGTACAATGCCTTCAGCTACCAGCCCCCCCTCCCCTTTGGCTCTGAAGTATCTTCATCACTCTCTGTTTTGCTCGTATCAGATAATTAGCAGGCACAGGCAGGAAAGCTTACCTGTTGGGAGGCGTTTGTAATAATAAATAACAGGGTGCAAAAAGTTGGACTGCCAGGCATGCTGTGCCTCTCCTACAGCTCGGTTGTAGTAGAAGACATCCTTGTCAGCCCCAGAGAAATTCCTCCCATACTCCATGATGACGACAAACAGCCCATTGGGAGCCTTTCTTCCCGTCTGCGTTTCCATCTCAGCCAGGACTCCAACTGGGTACTCTTCCAGGTATTCAAATGCTGTGGCATTCCTGTGAATTGCAACCAAAACCACCAGACTTTTCCACCAGAGAAAAGCCAGCTGGGATCTAACACCCCCTCAGCTGGTCAAGGCTAAGGCCAAAGAGCCGTCAGATAGTAATTATTTTTGGTCATTACAGATCTGGCCTGGACTTGCCACAGAGCTTACGAAGGCTGCCGATACTGTTACAAGATTCCATTATTTTCCTGGATTATGGGATTCCTCTTTACATTAGCACTGCTCAAGGAAAGCTTTTCCCTGGGGACAGTAAAAGGGTACTACACCCCTGAGCCTAGAGGGAAGGTCTGGACCATTTCAGCCCTTTAAGAGAGAGAAGTAATTGGCACAATTGGGCATACCAGCACCAGTTGTGGCAGTGGTACAGGTTTTGAGGTGGCTGCCTACGTGACAGTAATGGCAGCAACAGAGCAATTTGTGTGGTGGCACCACAGGAAGCAATGGTAAAGAAAAAGGAATGAAATGATGGAGTGCAGTGCTGGGAATAATTACTCACTCACTCTCTCAGCAGTATGATGTCAGCCAGGACACTGAACATCTGGTAGAGGCCTGAGGCCTCATTCACCCGCTTGATGATGGAATTGGTCAGCTGTGTAATAGGGTAGACTGTGGATGGCCAGGGGACACCATGGTGACGGTTTTCCAATAGGCGGTGGACTGCACGAGCTAAGACATTGAGAGAAACAAAGACAGCTTATTTAAAAATCTAAGCTTACACTTTTAAGAAATCTGATCGCTCTGCTGCGGCACACACAGATACTTGCAGGACACAATAAATAAGCTTTACAGCTCATCCGTGCTCAGGATCTCCCACCCCAATCACTGGTAACTGCAGTGGAGATGCCCTCTGAAAGCTGATGTGATGCTAAGTGGTTGCTGAGGGGGTGGGGGGGTCCTCAGGGATATTTCATTACTTCTGAGCAGTCCTTTAATGATAAGGATGGGCACACACACATAAAGATGGAAATTCTCTCTACTGCCCAAAGCCACTGGGTTTTAACTCCACAGCACAGACCTCTCACCCACAGCCTGTCATGAGGCAGCGCATCTGGCAGGCAGAAATCTATTGTGTTACATAAATAAGAGACAATGGGCAAGAGAGACACAAGACAAAACAAAGACAGACAACCAAAAACTTCAGATATGACCCCAAGTCACTTCTCCTCCACTTTAGATGATGCAGCTGCAGCTTGGCTGTGTTTTGCCATTCTTACTGCCAGCACAAGACTAAGGGTAATCTCCTTCTAGCAGCAAGCTATGAATTTTTCCTTCAAAGGGAGGAACAATTCCCACCTCTGCCCTTTCTGTACAGCCCAGTACTCACTCGTATACCGGAATCCATGGATGAAGCCCCCAGCAGATTTCCTGAAGTCAACAGAATGGCTAGCAGTGCCAAGAACAAAGAGCCCCCGAGTGCCCCTGGACTCATAGCTGGGTTTGATCTGAGGATACTTCTTTTTATTCCCTTTTCCCGGCATCATTCTAAGGGATCTGATGTGCAAAAGAGAAGAGCATGCTGTCAGGAAAGGCGGGGGTGGAAAAATAAAAAGGGTTTCTGATAAGGCACACATTATATTCCAGCCACTCTAACACATTGCTTCATGCCCCCACAGCCTTCAGTGGGATTTACTACTACAGCGAGGATCTTCCAGAAGATAAGAGTGCTCATCTCAAGGTAGCTCTGGACAAGATCAAATTCCAGCTGACAGTGAATTTTGGAGACAGTGAAGGTAGCAGTACCATTTTCAACTGCAGGATGTACTAGGAGACAAACCAAGGTGGAGTGAAGGTTGCATCCTCAGGGAAAATAAGCAGACAAAACCTTTCTGTAGTGATATGTACCTGTACCATGCTCATTCCAAAACCAACACAAAACACTGCTAGCCTTCTCCATGTGATCTGGCAGGTCAGGATGTTAAGTTCTAAAAGGCACAAGTTTTTCTGTGTCACCCAGGTCCCAACACTGCCATTTGCTCAGCTCTAGAGCCTGTCAGTCAGAGGGCAGCAGCACACACGTTCACACTGGGACATGGCCATAGCTGCAGGGTAAACAAAGGACTGAGCAGCATCAGGTAGCTCTGAGCACACAGAGATCCAGGCAATGCTGCCAGGAGAGGACCTGACCTTCCCTTTCCTCCCCACTCAGGCCCTTCACTCTAAACACCTGCTTCCCTGGAGATCCTGCTTCTCCCTCACCTGTTGTAGATAGAGAAGTCAAACTTCCAGCCCAGGCAGCGGATGACACGGTCGTAAGGTGCGCGGGTGGCAAAATTATCCAGTTCGTCCTGTGGGAGGGTGACGGAGTCGATGCCTGCGCTGGTGTTCCTGTTCTCCAGGTAGAACCGGAGCGTGATGTGCAGCTTCCCTTTCTTGTCCTTGATAATAGCCAGATCTTCCAGGTCACCCTCCAGAAGCCCATCCAGAGATTTCAGCTGGTAGGTGTCCAGCAGGCCGTTGTTAATTGCTCTATGAAAAAAGGAGAATGTAAGAACAGCTAAAAGAAAGGAGGAGGGGTGGGATCCACGGTTCTGTCTCAGCTGCTGAAAATGGGACACCTTCACCAGGCATCCCACACTCCCCTTCAGTGCAAAGGTTATCCCCAGAGCCTCAGGGCTCACAGAACAGCACAGGTAACACAACCTCGCTGCCCTTGCAGGATGCGGTCAACCTCTCAGCTCTCCTCTGTGACTGCAAGCAAGGGAACAACTTGGGAGCCGGCACTTTTTAATGATTCGGTTTCCAAGCAGACATTTTCCTGTTTCACACAGACCCTGAAGAGCTCTCATCAAGCTCCTGTGTTCAGCAACTGCAGCCTGGACTCCTTTAAACCAAGGGCCTAAAGGTAGAACACCCTATGTTTCCTCTGCCACCCCCAGGACCACAGCCCCTCTTGTGCCAGTGTGGCTCATCGCCTGGGCAAGAAGTGATTCTCCTTGTTCGTACTCCAGCTGCGTTAGAAAGAGGAAAAGGAGTGGTTTCCTACCTCAGATCCCCAACGTAGTGAGTGGCCCACGAGAGGCGCACACGGGACCGGCTCACCATGTGGATGAAATTCGTGACGCCCAGAATGTTCTCCGCCGTCTCAAAGGCTGAGTTCCCTCGGCCCAAGATCAACACGGTTTGACCAGCAAAATCCTCTGGGCTGATGGACACGGTCTCGTAACCCTCAACGTATTCTGAACCAGGAAAGTTTACCACGTTGGGGACCCATGTCCCAGTGGCGACCAACAAAGAGCTGCGAAAACAGGGATAGCACTAGGGAATGCAGGAATTACGGGAATGGGGCCATCGTTCCCTCTCATCACTCCTTCCTCCTCCCACTGTGGAAGATGGCTGTGATGTGCCCCCTGCAGCCACACTGGATCAGCTGCACAGGTCGTGGTTTCAAAAGAAACTTCTCCCCAGCTTCACCTAATGACCTGCTCCTCTCTTCCCTATCCTCAGGCCAACAAAGACAACTAGGAGTGTCATTATATATAGCAAAAGTCAGTGTGGGTGCTGTACATATACGTCTCCCTCCTTTGTTCATAAATGTGCAAGTACTACTCATATGTACTTACTGACAATATAGATAATAAAGTTTCACAGGTTGATTAGATTTTGCATAAAAAATTACTTTGATTTAAAATTTATGTTGCCTTTTAGTGCAGCAGAACAAAAGTAATGTTTAAGAGGGATAGAAAATGGTTTTGGTATTTTAAAATGTAACTCTTAGTCATAAAACCACGTTAGCAACATCACTAATTGTTAATGCTAAAATTAAATACAGTAATCTTTTTATATCCCTCCATAAGAACTTTTACTTGAATCTTAAGGAAATTTTTGTGACTTAGAACACCAGGCAGCTGAGGCTAGCGACTGTCTGCTGTCCCAGCCTTGCTCACACAGCTCCCGAGAGCAACTCGCTTGCGGTGCGTGGGTGTCCTAGATTGCCTTCTGTCCCCTCCGAGCTTGCCAGCCAGCACACCTCCAAGTGACAGCCAGCACGACCTGCTGTTGTAGAGCTGAGGTTCTCAGGAGAGGTGAGAAATATACTCCGTATGTTCACACGAGTAACTTCTAGGTTTTTAGGAACGTAGCTCAGTGGCAGTATGGGATACACACGTGTAAGTGTGACAAGGGGAAGGGGAATTCAGGGACCAGCAGCCTCGAAGGTTTTTTTCTCCCAGTGGGCTCCCTCTGCTGCAACAGCCCCACTTTTCTCTTGTTCCCCCCTGCCGGCTCTGTGCTAGCCCAGGGCTTCGGTTAGCTGGGGCATACTTCTAAGCACATGTGGGTTAACGGAGGTGAGGTGTCCCCGCACTGACTCACTCAAATTTGTAACAAAGGCAGCAGTGGCTACAACAAGTACGACCACGTTATTTTTTTTTTCACAGAGAGCAATTATCTAGTGACAAACCAAAAGTGATTTCAAGCTCACCCATCAAGGATGGAACCTGCGGTGATGGCAATCGCAGCCAGTTTGTGTCTGCCCTGCCAGCTCCTCAGCTGTCCGAGGCATAAAGTGGCTCGCGAAAGGCAATGCCTTCCCAGGAGCAGTTATTCCACCCACCCACCCCGCTGATCCCTGCAAAATGTTTTTCCCCTGTGATAGCTGTTAAAGCTCTAAGAGGCTGTGAAACCTCCATCCCTGGAGATACTCATGCCTCAACAGGGCAAGGCTCTGAGCAACGCGACATCACTGGCCCTGCTTTGGGACGAAATGACCGTTACGGGTCTCTTTCAACCTAATTTATTCTGCGCTTTTGCAACTTCAAAGACACCTGTGGAGAGCAGCACGGCTAGCCTGGGTTTGCCTGTTACCTGCACTTGTAGTTCTGCCTGTCCTGGTCGGTGAGGAGGAAGTAGTGGCCGTTCCAGGCCTGCGCGTTCCTCTCCAGCGTCACATGGACGATGGCCGTGTTGTACTGAACCCGCAGCTTCAGCAGGGCGGCAAAATCCTCCAGGTAACGCACCATCGCATCAGCGTCAGGGAAGAAGTCGCGGGAGTAGCGTCGGAAAAGCAGCCGGCGGTCGTGGCTGAGGAGCGAGTTCCAGTCGTGGCGGAGGTTGAACTCGCTGTTGGATTTGCCCGTGTACCGCTTGTTGATGCTGATGAGCTTGCGGTGGCGAGGGTAGAGGGCGAAAAAGCTGCCGGGAGCGTGGCTCCGCTCGAAGACGACGTAATCCCGGCCGGCTTGCTGGAGGAAATAGGCCGCCTGCAAACCCGAGGGGCCGGCCCCGATGATGCAGTAGTCGTGGTAGAGGAAAGCGGCGCCGCTCACCACACGCAGGCTGCCGGTGTACAAGGCCAGCCCCAGGAGCATCCCGCAGACCGCCGGGGCCATAACGGGGCCGGGACAGCCGCCCCTGTGGGGGAGAGGACCGGGGAGGCGTCACCCAGGGGCGAGCGGGCCCGGTGGGCGCAGGCCTCCCCACAAGAGACCCCCCCAGCCTGGCCAGCCCCTGCCGAGGCCCGGCCGCCATGTTGCCAACACCGCCCCTCAGGGCCCCAAGCCTGGGTGGGGATGTTGAGGCGGGGCCCCGCTCCCTACCAGCCAATAGCAAAAGGGGTCCCAGGTCTTGCAGCCAATGGGCACACAGGGTTCCCTGCCCCAGCCAATAGCAGACACCGTGGGGCCAGCAGGCGGGAAGGCAGGGCAACACCTGTGGGCCGCCAGCCCCCGCAGTACCTCTGCGCCCCAACAACCAATGGGAAAGGGAGGCGCAAGCCCATCAGCCAATGGGAGATGGGGTGCCCCGCGTTGCCCTCGCTCCCCCGCCAATAGGGACCGGTCTCGGCCTCGATTTTCTCGCTCTCCCCCCCCCCCC
>NW_010972537.1:2609200-2683784 GCF_000737465.1 Haliaeetus leucocephalus
GGGGGGGAGGAGCGAGCAGGGCCGCCCGCCGAGCCACCACCCCGCGTCACGTGACAACGGCGCCGCCGCTTCCCGCCGCCCGCACCGTACCACGTGTCTGGGGGAGGGTGGTGGGCGGGGCTGCGCTCTTAAAGGGGCAGCAGAGCTGCTCCAGCGGGTTCTCCCGCCCCCGGGGCCGGGTACCCGTAACCCCCCCCAGGCACAAACGACATCGCGCCGCTGAGCAAAAGTGACTTTATTGGGCTTTCTCCACCTCCCCCCCGCCCCCCTTCAAGATTTCTCTGCAGAAGAGGCGGGTGCGAAGGCGCAGCTCGGCCCGCGGGGTTCAGCTCTCCTCCTCTGAAAGAGAAGAGAAACAGTAATGAAGGGAGTGCGGCTGGGGAAAGAAAACCACCCCAAACCCACCCAAATAATCCCTCTCTGTCAAGGAAATGCCACAAAGAATGAGAAAAAAACCAAGCTTGCCACCTCAGTGTGCTGTCCCCCCCCACCTACAGACCTGTCCATCAGCCAAGACCACACACGCATCATTTGGAATTACACAGGTTATATTCCAGAGCAAATTACGCAGTGACCTAAAATTCCCATAATAAAACCCAGAGCAGCCAGGCTAAGCTTACAGCCTAAAAAAAAAAAAAAAAAAAGCTGGAAGGTGTTTTTCCTATCACAGAAGCAAGAGCTCCAAGGTCCCAGCGGTTTCCCACTGTCGACAGAGCACATGCAGGTCACGCATCCGGGAGCGCAGACGGTTTTTGGCAGCAAAGCAAAGGCAGCGGTTCTCCGCTGCGGCACCACCAACCCTCCGAACCCCCCGACTGACCGACTAGCGATCGCTCCACTTCCCCAGTCACTTGGTAAAAGCCTTCACCGAGTTACCTCAGTCAGGCTAGGTCACCACTCATTTTAAATATGTCTCAATCTTACAGTCACTCCCATTTCTAAAACTGTAGTACAAAAAATACCCCAGTACCAATAGAAATCGGCACCCACCCACTCCCCCAAATCCTGGGGCCGTTGAACGAAGGGCTCCTTGGTAGGCTTCGTTTTCCCAGTCGGTGCTCTGGACCTGGGTCCTCTCCCCCACCCCTGCTAAAATCAGTCCTGGCTCAGTATCCATACAGAGGCACGACATCCGCGTTTCCAACTCTCTGCTCGGTTTGCTTCCGCGTACTCCCAATGTCACCCACACCTTTTCCACCACCGAGCGCCCATCCTCGGGACCACACATCCTCCAGCCTCGCTCCCCTCTTGTCATTGCACTAGTCAGATCTCACCCTTTAGATCTGGTCTTTTATCATCCGGACCAGCAGAAGACTGAAAAGCATAAATCACCAAGTATGCTACGAACCTTCCTCTTCCTCTTCTTCCTCCTCATCCTCCTCATCTTCATCAGAGCTGAAGGTGCCGTCAGGCAAGCTGTAGATCCGGATCACCTGCTTGTTGGGGTCCTTGAGGATGAGGTACTTCCCCTCATCCAGCTTCATGCAGATGTCGATGACGCATCGCAGGATGCCCCAAGCATTCTCTATGCTGAGGTTAATCTGGCTGGCAAACTCATTTGGCTTGAACTGCTGCGTGCCCAGGATCACGTGGCGGGCAGAGTCCTTCACATGGTAACGAGATACATACCTAGGGGGGCAAGGAGAAACCAGAGGGGTGTCAGGAGGTTAAGCCCAGCAAGCAGAAGAACGACTCCAAGAAAAGCAGCGTGATCATCTTAGTTTTGTTTTCTGGGCTGAGAAATCCTAATACTCCAAGAGGAGATCCAAGAGGATCTCCTGGCTACAAGCTGTCAATCATTAATGTACCTGGAATCCTTCCACCACCCCAAATCAGATGGGGTGGTACGAAAGATACAGGTTAGTCCCACAGATAAAAATTAAGCGACAGCACGATTAGCCAGGAGTTTGGAATTAAACAGATGCAAATGCATCAGTCCCATACCTGAGGACGGAACCTGAGATTGCAGAACCACCAGAACCGAGTTAGCAAATGCCTCTTGTTCGTTATCCACAGCACAGGCTCAACTGATTTTAAGCCGACAGTTCAAAAAGGGCTGTGGTGATACCTCCCCTCCACCCAATTTCTCAGTAACAGGGCACTGAGGATCTCAAATCAAATTCCTGACAGGTAGCACAGTCACTGCATTTATTTCCCTTGTTGGCAATCTCGGCAAACAGGCCGAGAGCGCCGCAGAGGCCGCCTGCCCGTCACATGCTGAGGTCTCACAAGGTCAGTCGTGACAGGGGGCACATCAGCCAGATGCTGAGGGGAAGCAGCTTACACCAGGGCTGGTGTGCTCACCGCAAGCTTTCCCCTCTTGGCCACTCAAAATGCGGGGTGCTTTTATGGTTACTCATTCTACAAGTGGTTTGCTTTGACACATACTGGGTTAAATCATGGAAAATGCACCTGAAAGATGTTTGGTGTGAAAACGCCATCTTACCCGAGTTTAAGATATTCTGATCCAGCCAGCAGTGCGCAACATGTCCAGCGGGCTAATTTGTAGCTGTTGTTTTTCAGCTCGGTGGCAATCACAGCTCCTCTCTGAGAGTCAAGCTTCTGGCGCCAATCTACTCCATTGCAATACTGAGGGGAGAATCAAAATGAGGGTCAACCCAACAAGCCAGCAGCAGTCATCTCTTCAGCCATCCTGACATCACACAGGGAAGTTCCTTCTGTCTACCTTACGATCCCATAAAAGGGAATGCGAACAGCAACCTACAGGGAAAGCCCTTGCACCGGAAAGGAAGAAGGGCAAAGAGCGGGGGCTGGCCAACATTTGCGGCACTGGTTACGAAGGGAAGTTTGTGAGGGAAGAGTTCACAAAGGAAACATGGGAACAGACTGGCTACTGTACTGGACACCTGGGGACAAGAGGGTTCAAACCAGCTACCCCGCATCTGGGGGAGAATCGCATCAGCACGGCTTGCCCACCAAAGTTATGCTCCTTTGGTGGAAGGTAACCACCCGGGGAACACCGCCAGATGTTTGTCTCATCTTGCCTGCTGTACCTGGCATGTCAGGCAGCAGTGAAGCAGTTAGATCTAGCTTTGGGATCTCATTCTTCCTCACCCTGGAATCCCACTCGTTCAGTGTTTTGATGTTGATGAATGACACTTCTCCATTAGCTCCTGTCATCACTCCGTCATGTTCACAGCGGACAATGAGATCTATATCATCTCCCAGCTTCCACCTTCGGTATCTGCCAACAAACAATCCAGCTGGTTATTTCTGACCCTTGTTCTCTTCCAGATCCATGCAAGCCCTCAGCAAAATCCCTTCCCCCCCTCTATCTGGTCACTGTGAGGATGTCCAGGAATGCCTCTCGCCGTAAAGCTTCTATCAATAAGACTCCTAACTTGTTTTGCCTCCGTATAACTCTGACATCCTGCCCCCCTGCCAAACCTGGGCATCAGAGAGATCAACATACCTGTATGCAACAGAGGCTACTTCATTTTTATCCATGTCATCCTCCACGAAGGGATTTGGGTTTGGAAACTTGTATTTCTCCTTTCCCTGCAGAAGAAAACAGAAGGGCAATGTTAGGAGAAAAAACCCGAGAGAGCTCTCCCCCACTGGACAAATATTCTCTTATAGCACCAGTAGCTAATTTCCCTTATGTAGAAAACCACTAAAATATTAAGACAGCTGATGAGAAGCCTCATCTTCATGTTAGTCACTTCGCTGTAAGCGGTACTCCTACTGGCACTTCAGCTTCACGAAGTGTACTCGGAAGCCTGCCTGCTTCACCAACGGTAATGGGATTGCTTCTTTGTAGAATAAAGGTGAAAATCTTTCCACAACAAAGTCACACTGCTCATGAGAAGTAATCCCACCTCTTCCAAAACTGAAAGAACATCAGTGTAACATACTTCTGTCAAGTGAAACGCTTCTATGCTGTAGTAAAGCAGCCTTAGTGACGTCTCTTCTTGAGACTCTCTGAAACACAGACCCTACCACCCAGCACTGCTCGACCTTACCATCCTCAGACACTGCTGGGAGAAGTTATGATTGATGTAGGTAGCTTCCATGGCAAGGTTGCGTGGAGAATTAAAGGAGTTGCCCTCTTCCTGAGGGGGCTCATTGGCTGTTTCACTCACTGTCAGGAGGTCTGGGAAGAAAACCAGACACAAATGGTTATACCTGGGGGAGTAACTATGTCAGCTTCAGTGAGTCTCTAGCCCCACAGTGCAGCAGATCAATACTGAAGTTACGCCCACAGCTAGCAAGTGTACTGCAGTAATTGGGTTGTTCCAGGGGTCTCAGTCTTCTACTCAAAAAAGCCTAAAGAAAATCAGACCCTTTACCTACTGTAACAGAAATTTCTTTCAGGACTTTTCCTCACCAAAATCTGAATTGTCCCTCTTGTCAAAGAAAAGCTTGGATCCAACTCTCTGGACAATGATGTCCCAGGAATAGACTGAGCGAGTGCAGCTCATCAGTGTGGCCAGGATGGCATCTGTGGCAAACACATTCCCTTGGGTCTTGGCCAGCTACAGATACAGGAGGAGGAGAAAAACTGTTTCAGCAACAACAACAGACACCCTTTCCCTTCCCCAGCCAGGACGAGAAGCATTAGCAAACCAGACTATTAATTTCTTCTCCCATGGTGAGAAAGCTAGACTGGTAGGTACACCACCGATTGTTAGACAAAGTCTGAGGTACTACCCAGCAATCCAGGCCCACCCTCACCTAAACAAGGAAAAACTAAGAAACTTCTATTACAAAAAGTTAATTCTGTTGGGAAAAGGCATGGCTCCTTATTGCCAATCAGGTCACAGAGAGAAAACTCCAAGCCTTCCTCATCTCCAAAAGCAGAAACATCAAGAACCAGGTCTCTGACATGGAAGTTTCTTTCCCAACACAGCTCAAGTACCAGTCTGCTTGCCCTTCCAGAATTACAGCTTTTCCTTGGCCAGCATTCCTAGTTTGGCATTAACCTAGCTCTGCCTTGGACATAAGAAAAATAATGATACCAGCTAATGCTTCTTCTCCTCTGCAAGCTTAGGGATCTGGAATTTTTCTGCCCTTTTCTTAACTTTGGTCTGATGGCGACAGCTGGTCTCTAACAACAGCACGCACTAAGAAATACACTATTGGGTTTTACAAACCAGTAAACGTACCTTTCGGATAACTGGGTCATCAGTAGTAGTGACGGTATGGAAAATGCGCTTAATACTCCTCAGTAGCTTCTCATTCCTTGTTGTAATGCGGTCAAAGGCTTTGTCATAGTACTCTAGGGCTCCACAGCACTCTCTGCAGAGATAAGAGAACCATTTTGATACCCTCCCTACAGAGACCACCACCCATGAATCACAGGGGACTGAGGGGCCTGTTGGGTGTTCCACCCTCTTCCCCTCCTTTGGGTACCTCAAGGAGAACATTGGGACCAGGTCAGGAGGCCCTTGCCCTCCTGCCTTCCAAAAATCCGGTCAGTTCAGGCAGCAAGCAAACAGCTATTTTAGGAACTCACATGTCCTGTGGCTCCGACACCTCCAGGTAACGCATCTTCATCAACCGAGGGAAATCCATCTCTTCTTTCACCTCCCAATCACTGCGAACTTCAACAGAGGAGTCACGAGGCTTCTGCTGTGCAGCCAGAGGTAGGACAGATAGAGAGAGAAACAGAGACACAGCACATCAGGATTTGTGCAAGAACAGCTGCCCCATGAGCGCAGCCAGTAAAACCAAACCATCACAGGGGGCAGAAAGCTTGCTAGTTTACCTGTGATTTTTGGTCCCATTTCTGCCTCACTCCAAACTGCTTCTGAAACTTCTTTTGTAGGCGCAAACGATCTCTAAAATGAGAAATATGAGAAAAGCCATGAAGAGAAGTTCTTGAGTCCTACACGCCACAACCATTCCTATGCTTCCAAATTACCATTAGAGGAACAATGCTTTTAGGCACTGAGCTGCTGAAACGCTTACTGAGCTGTTGATCAAGGTGCCCAAGGCATTAAAAGCTCTATTCTTTACTCTTCAAATATCTTCATCTCTAAATCTTGCAGCGCAGTTTTCAGAAGTTTAAAACGCTGTATTTACTTTCTAAATATGATTAAAAAAATCTCCTAAATTCTTAGATAGCTGTTTGAAGTCCATGCTTGTAACTACCGCTGACATCAGCAGAACGTCGGGCTTGAAATGTCCTGAAATTCCTCTTTGCTGACTGTTCGCTCTAGTGGGTTCTGTTACAGTAACTTCCTAAATTTATCAACAGTCTGCTCACGGACTCCAACCCAAGTACGGTACGCTTATGTCTGCAGTCCCACCTCTCCTTCTGCTTGGCACTCTTCGGCAGCGTCTGCATGCTGAACTGCAGCATGTTCCGACGGTCCTTGTCTCTCCGGAGGTTCCTCTGCAGAAATGAAGGAAAGAAAAAAAAGAACATTTTAGTTGCAAAATAATTCTGTGCTGCTGACGCTCTCCTTTGAGCCCGTTTCTGAAAAGACATTACCTGTGCAAATCGCATACGATTCCTCTGGTATGCTGTTTTCTGTGTTCGTGCTGTATCCACCAGTTGGAAGCTAGTCTCATCCTCCTCATGGAAATAGGCATATTGACTTCCACCACCAAACTGTGATGAGTACTTGTCTGGAAATAAAACAAAGCATCTTGACACCAAGCTTCTAGGAAAAAACCCCAACCCTTTGCCCCTTTATCCCCTGGAATTCCCTCCAACTGCTTTCACCTAAGTCTGATGCACAAATCGGCACTCCTGCCTTACGCCAGCATGTTCTCTCCCCCTCCAAGCCTCTCCCTGAGAAGCCCCAGTCATGAGGCAGTACAAAAATCAGGAGTAAGCCCTAAGGACAGGGAGAGCTCTCCCAAGCGTGAGGCACACTTCCTCATTTAAGCAGCCTCTCTTGCTGAGGTGCACAGGTAACCACCAGAGTGGGTGTGAGCCATGAAAGCAGGAATGACGCTTGAAGAAAACTTTGTAGGAAATAAACCACGGGAGCAGCCACCAGACAACACGTACTCGTATATCTTTTATCTTGATATGTGGCTCCTGTCCAATCAGCCACCTAAGGACAAGCATAAACAGTCAAAATGAGCAAGTCAAATGTGACATCTTCCCCCCCAGCCCTGACTTTATATATGCAGGACTTCAAGAAGGCAGAAGCAAATACTGCCATACACTCCAGAACTAATCTTTTCAACTCCCACCTCCGCTCCCCAGCCCTGCTAATTGTTCACAACTGTGCTATGTGTCAGGACGCACTACGAAGGGTGTCAGAAGAGCAGCCACAGGAGTAAGAAGCGAAAACGTTCAGCAGCAGCCCAACGCGCTGTGGCATGACAGAGGTACCTTTCCCAGGCGGTCTCCTTTACTGAAGGGCTGGTACGGCATGTCCCTGAACTGCTCGGGCACAGCACATGGGCCCCAACCAGAGGGGTTGTCCTGGATCACGGGTGTCACAAACTTCGCCATTTTTTTAAACTTCTAGAGAGGAGAAAAAGCCAAAAAAACCCCCAAAAACAAACCAAGCCAAACCAAACCCTCAGCTGCCGCACGCCATGACACCCGCTGCAGTTGGGTCACCGGGGACCGCGGCCTTGTCCCGGCAAAGACCAAGGCGCGGTGCCACCGTGAGGGGAAAGCGGGGAGGCCACCTCCGCCCGCCGGGCCCGTACCGAGGGGATCGGCCGCGGTTGGGACGGGGAGACCCGTGTGTAGGGGGAGGGACGGGGAGCCGGCCCCCACCGGAACCGGTGGCAGCGCCGGGGCGGGGCCGGGGGTCCCGATACCCGCGAGAAGGAGGCGGTAAGGACCGGAGGACGGCCCCGGCACCCCCCCTCACCTGCGGGGCCCCGTCACGGCGCCGATGGCAGCGGATGACGATGAGGATGATGAGGCGGCGGCGGCAGCGGGCGAGGAAAGAGGCCTCACGCAGCCCCGGCCCGCCCTTTCTGCGTCAGCGCCGCGCGACAGCGGTGCCGCCAAGCGCCGCCGTCGTAAAATTAGAAAGGGAAAAAAAAAAAACAAAAAAACCCCCACCCGACAACCAAACCGCAAAGGAGGGGAGCGCGGCTGCCGTAAAGCGTCCCCCGCCCGCAGGGTGCGCAGTACGTTACGGCCATAGAGGTGCAGGAGGGTCAGGCTAGAAAAGCCGCGGTGCTCGGCGGGTGGATGCGAGCGTCTCTATGATCCATTCCGCCGGCGGACTGCTGGGCCGGGCCGGGGATAGCGGCGGCGGCGGCCGTGGCCGTGGCCGTGTCTCCTCCTCCGGTCACGCCATCCGTGGCCGCCGGAGTTTCTTTCCGTGTTCGGTTTACGTGGGCGAGGCCGTTGGAGCCGCCTGTCCCTGCTGCTGAGGGCCCGCGGGTGGTGGCCGGGCGGGGAGGGCGCGGGGGCCCACGCAGGCCGTGAGGGTGTGTGTCCCGTCTGTCTGTCTGTCTGTCTGTCGTGTGTCTCCCCCTTTATTGTGCCTTCTGTCGTGACAGTATCATTTCCCGACGTTTCGCTCCCTCTTAATGAGCGCTTGGTACCAAAAACGCGTAGGAGTGGGAAGAGAGTGACGTTAATGATAGTTAATTTGCCCCGTTGATTAAAAAGCTTGGGCTCGGCTTTTGAGTAGAAAAGCTGGGGGTGACACATGACAAAACCATTTACTTTGCACCCGGCTGTCACAAAGAGGAAGAAAACAGTGTTTTCTGCGCCTGCTGAAAGCATGGCAGCTCAAACAAACGACGGCGATGTGTCAGAAACATCTTCTCCGGTGGTAATGATTAAACTTTCTAGAAATGTGGAACTTCTCCTAGTGGAAGTATTTAAGCCGACGGTAGGCAAATGTCTGTTGGGAATGGTTTTGGTGTAAATGACTCGCCCGATAGCAGCGGGATGGGATAAGTTGTTTTAACAAATTTCCTCCTCCTGTCTGTCCTCCGCTCTTATGAAGGTAAATTGGGCTTCACGACCACACAAAGGACAGCCCAATCTCAAGAGTATATATATTTTTTTTCCCTTTGGAAGAGCTTGAATTCAAATTACATGGCCTAAAATCATGTATTGGAAGAATACTGATCCTCAGCTTAGTCAAATGATGGTTTCAACTATTAGCATGCAGTCCCCGTCTAGTTGTGCCAGGTTGCTCTACAGATACAAGATGGAGTGACTGTAAAGTCTGGCAGGTAAATTCCTGTTTTGACAGATAAAAATGGAGATGGAAGTTAAGAGATTTATGGCTTTGATAGAGAACAGACTTAGAGGGCTCTGGACAAGGCGTATATCAATAAAGCCATGTGTCAGGACAGGAAACATGACTTAATGCTATGCCTCTTAATTTTCTCACACACACACAGCCTCCTGAAATAAAAATATATTCCAAACTCTGCAACGGTTTTGTAGAAAAGCAGGTACTTTTCAGGTTGTAGTTGCGTGATCATTCAACTGACTTTGTGTTTAGAGGTTGTTACAAAACACTTGTCTTACTCTGAGAGGTAAAGATGTGCGAAGAATGAGAATTGCAGTTGCCCTTGCTGTATTCGCAGTGTGGTATTCAAGGTTTTGCATTGTCCCTGATGGTTTTCCTTGACCTGCTGGAGGGGAGACCTGGGGCTGGAAGTTAGGATTCAGCCGTGCGGCCTCTCTAGGAGACCATGAACCAGCGATTTAATACAGCAGTGTCTCAGATCCCTGTCTCTGTAATTGGGATAGTATTTCTTCTCAGGGAGTGAGGGCAATAAATCATTAAATCTCAGATGTTCACATGCCAGAGTGATTGAAATTTTCTCTACCCCTAAAAAGAGCAGGATCCAGTTTACACATCTCTTCAGCTAAAGACTAACTCTTTAGAGAATTTTACTAGGTATCTTTTACCTAAGAAGAGTCTAGATCAATATTTTCCAGGCAGAGAGGTGTGCATTTTCTTCTTTATTTACCGCTTGCAATTCCTCCTTGAGAAAGAATCGAAGCCGCAGCAGTCTTTGCTTTGCCAAGACACCCTGCCATTAATCAGAAGTGGGATTATTAAAGCACTTTTCCCTGCTAGCGAAAAAACCCACTTATAGAAATACAGTTTATAAAATACAATTTGTAACTGTCTCACCTAAACAGCCTTTTTGGAGACAAACACCATTAGTGCTGGAACTGCCTTGCTGGTTGCTGGCGGTGGCTCGGTGCGATCACAGCTCCAGGTGACCCCCACAGTGCCCGTCCCTCACCCTCCCGAGACAGGGCAACGAGCTCAGAGGGGCTGACTGCTTAGGAGATGGTGATAAAAAGACCAAGAAGTTCTGAAGAGAAAACTGGACTAAAGAATGAATGAAGAGAAGCAATGACAAATGGACCGATAAACCAAAATCCTGTCCTTTCCATGGCTTCCTCTTCACTCCTGAGCCTGCATGAGGTGCTTACAAGAGGATGAAACGCTGCTACTGTCTCCCAGAGACGTTGGACCATGTGCAGTTTGGGCTTAGCCCATCAAACTACCTTTTCTGGGGACAGAGTTGGGTATAGGAACTGGTTGGAGGAAAGAGTATGAGTAGGGAGTGCCCGGGGCGGGATAAATGCTCCCCTGGGCACGGACATAACCTTCCAGTTTCTTATCAAGGGGAAGAAAGGTTCTAAGAAAAAATTCCAGTCTTGAAGCAGGTGAGATTTGCTGCCACATTTAGGTCAAATTTACTACAAGAGGGGAGGGAGCGGGTCTGTCTCACATTCCGCTTTGTGCCAGGCACCGCACCTCCCGTCTCCTGTGCCGTGCTGCGACTCTCGTCCCGTCTTGCTGGCCCCGCATACCGCTGCCGCAAACAGTTCGCTGCCCGGCCTCCAGCTTTCGTTAAAGGCACGTGAGATACATCGTTTCCCGGAAAAGTACTCAAAATACACTTGCTTGCAATCATTTGATCCTTGATCCATAATTTCAGTTCATCAGTTAATTAATCACTTAATCAGTTAATAAGGCTAATCACTCCTCCCTGGAAGACGCTCGTGAGAACAGCCAGGATAAATTGCTCACATCTGGTTTTCTGTTCTTGTCTTCCACTTCTCTGTTTTTGGGCTCTGTGCTGGTGTTAGCAAATCCATAAAAGAGGGGCTCGTTCCAGTCCAAAGCCTTCACCACCATCAGCCTCCACCATGGTTTGGGGCTTTTTGGAGAGCTGTTGCTCTGTGAGCTGGCTCTGTGTTGAGCAGCAGCCTCCTCCTGCTGAGTGATGACAAGATGCAGCTCAGGCAGTGTTCCCAGAGGTTTGACAGGTTTAGATGAAGGAAAGCAAGTCTGAGTGCCCAACCCGTTAGGGACCTTTCCTTAGAAAATAGATCACTTCTGCCTTGACTGAAGATGCCTTGGAAAGCCTTAAAACAGGGGTTGCTTTCCAGCTTGGGTGACTGTACTTCCACTCAGAGAGGCAGCTGAGGATTGGAAGACTAATGTTCACATTAAAACACTATTTTCCAGCAGTTCCTTTTCTCACTGTTATAACAAATGGATCAAAAATAGCCAGCTGGGTTCGTTTTCCTCACTAAACAACAAACACACCGTATGCCTGTGCCATATGCTTAGTCTCTGCTGCCCCGCGCTTCTTGATAAACCCAGAAACCAAGGGAAATAGTCTTCAGCCTTAACGCCTTCCTCCGGCAGAGACGCCTGACATTTACACACCTCTTCAGGTCAGACTCTTCTTCCGAAGTCATCGTCATCGTCTTTAAAGCAGCAAAACTCACTGCTGGCTCCTGGGCTCTCATTGCAACCAACCTTGGCCGTATATGAACTGGCTCCTGCCACAGGCTGGTGTTCACAGGCTGGGAAGCCCTCCATCCTTCCCTGGCCTTCCTCCTCACATCCCATCTTTCCTGTTGCACTTTCATCTGCCTTCTCGGTCTGCTGTTCTCCCAGGCCAGGTGCTTCGGTGCGACACATGGCCTCCTTTCCAGCACCTTCATCCCTCTCCTGGGTGTCCTGGAGGCTGAAATATAAACCTGCCCTCCTCGCGTGGCAGTTGCTCGCTAGCTTTTTCAGGGAAGTGCTTGACTGGATTTTCAGGAACCCTGGAAAAAAGGCCATAAAGCAACTTTACTGTGCACGTGCTGCGAATCTGATTTTTAATTTGCTGCCTGTGCGATCTGGTGGGGGTGGGAGCAGGTGGCACCTGGCAGATTTGCTGCGTGTGTTCAGACCAGCCATGTCCATACAGTAAGGTCCACACAGGGAATGTGCTGAGTTTATTATTCTTGCTAGCAGATAGTGCTTTCTCTGTGAGGCTTTCTCCCTCTTCCTTCTCCTGCCATGCTGAGCTCTCCCCATGGCTGCTTGGCCGGAGCGTCTCGCCCTCGAGGACGGACAGAAACCTGGCAAGGGCAGGCTTCTCCTTCTTAAACCATGTTGCTTCTGTAGGCTGGGCTCAGAGCCTGGCCTTGTGTTGTCTGCTCCTTCCATGCTACCAGGAAAAGCCACGAATTTATGGCGTACCCGAAAATTATCTTTCTCTGAATCAGTGCTGTCTCTTGCCTGGCTTTGACCACTTTTATCACCAGTGTCAGATCTCTCCCAAGGCTTCTGTAGCTTTGACTGTCAGGGCCTGGAGCACATGTATCGTCGAAGAGGCAGCGTGTATCACGCTCCGTCCTCATCCTCGGCTGCTGAGCACTGCCCTTTCCAGAGCTGTAGAAGGAGCCCGGGTCCCGCTGTCTCCTTGCAAACCGTCAGCAAGATTGCCTCCTTTGATCTGCACTCAGCACTGGATTTTATCCCAGCAGCCAACAGGCTAATTCCACAAGTTTATTCTACAAAGCTCAATTAGAGCAGCTGGCGCCGGCAGCGTCCCTGCTGGCTCCGAGCCTGCGGAAGGAGAGGAAGGCTGGTGCAGTGGCTGGGGTATGAGCTTCAGTGTCCACAGGCTGAATTGCAAATCCCCACTCTGCAGCTGTGTCCTCCAGGCCACCCCAGTAAGCTTCCCCAGTGGGAGCTCGGCACCTCCATGCTGCACAGGGAGGGACAACATTTCCCTGCCTCACCGGAGGAGAAATACATTAGAGATGCAAGCTACCGCGGTGATGGGGAACTGTGTCAACAGAGGCAGAAGCAGCATCTGGGAAATGCTGCATAGATCCAGCCGGACCAACGGCAGGGAAGAGGATGAGCCCCGGGGTGATGGAGGGTGTGAGACACACCGTGCCTTCTCACCACTGAATTAGCGGTTTGCTTTTCAGCTGCAGGAGCCCCGCTCTGTGCCCTGTGGTTCTCCGGTGCCTGAGTTATATTCAGCGCTGCCCTGAAAAGGATCCTGGTGTGTGTGAGCAGAACCGCAGGCAACACGGGCTTTCTTTGCAAGGGCCCTTGCTCAGCACAGAAGCGCCCACAGTTATTTCCTTCAACATCATCAGTGTTACGATAACCTCTGTGAAAAATCAGAATCTTCTGGGGCTAAACATGCTCTGCAAATGCTCCTGCCTGCCTGGTCCTTCCTCTGGAAAGCTTACTGTTTTATGCCAGCCAGGCAAAGAGGTCTGAGCAGGACATCAGGGGGCAGAAAGAGAGTCCAGGAGATTTCTGCTAGGGAGCAGAGTCGAACCCTCTTTGCGCAAGACCTAGTTATCAAGGCAGTAAGGAGCCGAATGCAGATGCTACCTATGTATAACATGCTGTTTCCCTCCCAGGGACTCTCAGGAAAGTCCCCACAAAAGAGAACAGTGGCAAGGGACATGCAGCAGCCCAGCGAGCCCGCGGTTGCCATTCCCTTCCCTGCCCCTCAGTAAGTCAGAGGCAGGGCTGGCTGACACGCTTGGCCGGGGACAAATGTGCCTCTCGGGGTACAGGGAGTACGGAGCCTCGGGGCTATTTCTTCCTCTCCTCTTGAGCAGATTTCAGCACCATCTGCTCTCTTCTGTCTTTGGAGGAGTCAGCCGGGCGCTTTTGTCCCTTCTGGCAAAGCCGTGCTGCGTATGTCCCCCATCGGGCGTCAGGCACCCCGAGGCAGCCGGGAAGGATGCACGCTCTCAGCCTTGCTCCAGAAAGCTCCCACTGCAGCAGCCCAAGGTCTTTCTCTCCTCTTTCCTGTCCGCAGCCTGTCCCTCTGGATCAGGCACTTCCCAAGGTCGCAGCTGACTCCCAAGGTCGGGTCCAGGCTTTGCTGTGGCCTCTGCAGGAGGGGATGGGAAGGGGCTGGGATTGGGGAGGGAAGGGACCTTCCCAGCACCGCTAACTCCCCAAAAGGGTCCACGAGCAGTGCCAAGCCCTCAGGGGAGAGCAGCAGGGGCAGGGGGAGATGTGGGGCTCCCTGACCTGGGAACTGCTCTGTGGGATTGCTCTTTTCTCTGCATGCGTGAAGTATCTCCCTGCTAAACACTCCTGAATGATCCCTGGCCCGGCACCAGCCGGAGACAAGAGGAGCTGCAAAATTTTGGGGATGAGAGGTGGGGAGGCTTGCTGATGGCTGGCAGGCAGCTTGCTGGTACATGCTGCCTCGAACTTCATGGCCACACCAAGCTCAGGGTAAGAGCTTTGTTGTCTGCCCTCCCGTCCTAAAGTCATACCTGCCCGTGGGCTGGCTGGAGCCTGTCCCGGGTGGGAGCGAGCTGAACCCCCACGTCCAGGTCAATTAGATCATTCTGTCCCCTCTGAGCTTCCCTGCTGGAAAAAAAGTGGGAATGAGGGGAAGCAGGTAGTGAGGAGCCCCGGAAGCCTGGAAATGGTCCCCGGCCCCCCCTGTGCACCAGTGGGACACTGGGCAAGGGTCCCATTGCTGCATCTCCTGTGGGAGCTGTGTGGATGCTCCAGCTCCTGCTCAGTGCAGCTTTGAGACTCCGCTGCTGTGCCGAGCTCGTCCCACGGGATGGCACTGCCTGCTCAGGAATGGGCAGCCAGGCCGGCGCTCCTGGCAGGCATAAATTCAGCAAATTAAACGGTGGTGGCAGATTCTGATTGACAGGTCCCTAGAGAGCAAAGTCCCTTGTTTTCTCCATCCCCGAGGGGATCATGAGCAGCAGGAGGAGCAGCAGCAGAGAAAACCCTTTCCCAAGCCCAGCGCTTTGCCCTTGCAGATCTGTTTCTGGGACTCAGCCCATATCCGTATATCTTGACCCCTTTGCTAAAGCTGCCGGTGCCAGGCCAGCCAGCTCCTTCACTGCGGACTTTCCGCAATGTCAAGAGCCGACCGCTGTGGAGATGCCGAGGCCGCCTTGTCCGAGCCCTCGTTGCACACGCGAGCCGCTGCACCCTCATTGCTCCGTGCCCAGGGTGCAAGGCCCGGGGGTTTCAGTAAAGGGCAAGCGAAATGAGGCCAGCAGGGTTTGGCGTCATTCGCACGTTACTCCTCTCTGCGGCGTAAAACTGGCACAAATGACAACACTCTGCCAGAACGGTTCACATCTGCGTTGGCTCTGCCGGAGCCAGGTCAAATCTGGGATTTGCAGCCTGGGAAGACGAGGGATGAGCGAGCACCCAGCTGCCAGTCTCCTGCCTCTGCTGCTGTGCCCATGGGAAGCAGCATGGCCCATTGGGGTCCTGGCTTCTCTGGCAGGGTCCTCACTGCAGCTCCATGCTCGGCAGGTCCTCGGCACCTCTTTACCAGCCTGTGGTTTTTGGCTTTAGGATGGAGTATCCACCATGGACACTGGGACATCACAGATGTCTGCCCTACCCTTGTGGGCACAGATCCCCAGGAAAAGGTCTTTTTAGGACCTGTCCCATGTCCCGGGGACAAGTCCCTGTCCTCTCTCCCGGGCTGGAGAGGAGTATCTCCTCTCCATGGGGCATTTTGGCTGCACGGTTGCTCTGGAGCTCTGCGGAGCCACCGAAATGTGGTGTGGGTGTGCTCGGTTTGGTCAGGACTTCTTGTAAATGCCCTGCCTGCGTGAGGAGCAGCATAATGGGCCGCAGCCCCCACGGAGTCCAGCTCCATGCCTTAGCTTAGCGAGAGGGATGACTTGTTCTCCACTCTTGGAGGGAAAACTCAGGCTGGTGGCATTTAATTCATATCCCCTTAATCTGTACAGGTCCTTGGCTACTCCTAAAATTTACCCTCCCTCTGCCTCCCTTCCCTACCAAAACTGTTGCCTCTTCTTTCTGTCTCTCCAGGGGGTGTCCAGAAGGGCCTGGGGAGAGGAGGGGAGAAGCCCCCAGCAGGTGGAAGGCACCCGGGGAGGGAATGCCGAGTCGTCTGGAGCCACCTCTACTCTTGGACAGACCTCCAGGACATTCAGCTGGCCTGTCCTTTGCCAGCTTTGCTCACCTACCGGCTTTCATTAGGTTGACTGTACCTCCTCACAGACCCCCTTTCTCCATCAGCTCTCCTTCTCGAGCCACTCTCCATCCTTGGCCTCGGTGCTTGGCTTTTGAAAGGTGAGATATGTGGCTGTCTTCCTCCCCCGTGTTATTCCTCACACGCAAGCAAGACAGTAGACTTGTGTGTCTGACGCTTGGCCTCTCTCTGTAGTCATTTGGCACTAAAAATTATCTGCAGAGAAAAGTACTGGGCTCCATACCTGGGTCTTAATTTCCTCCCTCACCAAACCATTATTACTAATTATGGCTCCTAGGTGTTTAAACCATTTGAATGATGCTGTTAAATGCCCGGCGTTAATTTAATAGCCAAGTATCTGGGTTTCCCCACATGAGGAGCTCTCAGAGCATCTCCCACAGAATCAAAACCCAGCCAGCCCTGGCTGTGGTCCATACGAGAGAGGCAGCAGAGGAACGGTGAGCACACGTTAATGACAGACCCACCAGCGCCAGGAGCCGGGCGTTACTCAGCAGGAATCGCTCCCTTGCCCCGTACCGTCCCCCAAAGGGACCCCCCTCTTCAGCCACGCTGCCTCCACAGCTATGGAAGACCTGGCACCGCTGCCAGCACTGGCCAGCGTTGCTTGGGCAGAGTGTGCTCTCTTGAGCTTGGATCCTTCTCCAGAGCCATCCTAGGGGATCGCTCTCCCTGGCAGATGCCCTGCCTGCCTTCCACCCATCCCCAGCCAGCAGTTGAGAGCGTGTCCTCAGATTTGGAGGTGGGGGGGGGCTGTCAGAAATCAGCCCCATGAAGGGTTGGGTGCTGCTTTCATGAAAGCAAGGAATGACCATTGCCCCCTAGAGAGGTCCCGGGGCTGGGGTGTGACGGGGACCTGGCTGAAGGCATCAGACCAGGCTTTCCCTGCTGCATCTCTGCTCCTGCTGCACTGCAAAGGGCCTGCTGGTTCTCCTCCTCCACTGCTGGGACTTCTGACTGGTGCAGGGGGACTTTTCCAACCCAAGTATTTTAACTTACCTCTCAGCCCCGAGTCTTCAGCATCCTCAGGACCTCAAGTGGCTCAGTGCTGTGGAGGAGAAGACCCTGGTGCCTTGCTCACCCCTGGTATACCCAGGACCTGCCAGAGCACAGAGCCAGCACTGGGAGAGGCAAGCAAGTGGCACGGGGAGCACTGAGACCCAGGAGGGGCACGGGGTAACATTTTAGGGTCTCGCACCCACCCAAGCGTTAATGTGCCCTGGGAGAGAGGGGGAATGAGGGCTCCCGCCCATGCACAAGCCCTTTGCTTTCAATGCTGCCCCTTTAAGACATCACTTAATATGACAGATTAATTAGTTAATGTTTGTAAAGTGCTTTGAACATGAAAAGTGCTGTATAAGTGCTGAGTATTAGTATTAATTATTATGGCATGGAGGCTGGCCCCATCTGAGCAGCATTCCCCACGGCTAATTTCAGGCCGGTGCCGTTTCGCCGCCTCTCCCACTCTGTTGCCCCATCCTGTAAAAGCCAGAGGGAGAAGGGGAGAAGCAGAGAGGAAAAAGTAGGACCATCTGCATCCTGCGAGGAAGGAGAACCTCATGGAGTCATGTAGGGGGGGCTGAGCCATGTACCCTCTCCGCTCCAGGCAGGGCATCGCGTGGGAACCGGAGCCGCATCTCCCCAGTGCCCCACTGGCATGGGGGGACACACGAGGGAGCACCCTCTTGCCCCCAGCTCTGCAGTGGGGCCAGGGTTGGAAATATCGTCGGAAGGATGGAGAATATGCGGGGGGGGGCGGTTCTCCAGCTCATCCCACCCATGCCTAGGTGGGGGCAGCCAGCACTGGTGGCAGCTTCAGGCAAAGGGGACGAGGAGGGGGTGAGAAGGTTTTTGGGGTCTCTGAGCTAGACGAGGCGGGGAGGCGGCTGCGTCCTAGACGTGCACGTGGCAGGGTCGGGAGCTCCCCGGCGTCCCCCTGAGCCGGCGCCTGGCCCGCTTTGCTGCCTCTCCCCTCCTCGCGCCCTCCTTCTTGGCAAGGCTGCTGCTCCCGGGAAGGGTCCCTGGAGGGGGAGCAGAAATGGGGCGGCGGGTGCCCCCAATTACCCGGGCGGTGAAGCCTCCTGCCGGCTGGTCCGTGAAATGGGTGTGCTGGCAGGCGTTGGGGGGGTGGGTGTGAGGTGCTACCGGGGTCCCAAAGGAGAGGGGTGAGCTGGAGAGGGGCTGGGCTGGAGTAGGGGTTGGTCTGGGAGGGTCAGAGCGGGGACCCACTGGTGCCGGCCGTGGGATCCCATGAGGTGCATCGGACGGCGGGGAGGACCGTGGTGCCATGATCGCGCTGCGACCCGTGGGTGTCTGCCGGGACATCTGGAGCCCGGTGTGCCTTCACCCCATTGCCCCCCTGCCGCCGCCGAATTAACCCCCCTGGTCCCACCTGCTCGTTCAGCTCTTGGTCTCGCTGGCCCGTCATGGGTCAGACCCTGGCCGCGCTTCGGATGGGCTTTGTCACTCAGGTGTCTGCCCTTCCCTGTCACCCCTCTAATCCGGTGGTGACGGGGTCTGGTGGGGATCCTGGTCCATTCCAGAAAGCCACGGAGGGTCCCACAGCGAGCGGGAGCCCAGCGGAGAGCGAGGGGACCTTGGCACGACGCCGAGCATTTCCACCAGGCAGCCACTGCCAACCCAGCTACTGAGGAAAATCGCCAGAAATCCCATGAGTGGCTGAACAAAACCCCAAAACGACATTAAGCCCACGTTCTTTTTTCTTTTTTGAGCCCTCAAGCCTGTGGGAATTCTGAGCTCGCTGGCGGTTCTTGGCTTGCCACCATGAGAGCTGCTGGTTTTGGGTGGGAGTTGGGGCACCATCCCTCGTGGTACCACCACCGTGGGAGGAACGGGACAAGAGGAGTGACGCTGGGGGCTAAACGGGGGCTGGAGCAGATGTTTTGGAGGGCATCAGGGAAAGCCCACATGCGTGACTTGGGTTTACCCGCACTTACTTCAAAAAACAATTGTGGCAAAGCCCTCTCCTCTTGCCTTATCTTCCTGCTTGTACCTCGAAGACAGGCTTGAGAAGAGCGGTTGAAGCAAGACCATCCACTGAGTTGCCAAAGAGGACAAAACTCTCTGCAACAGTTGATTCTCTTGCTGGGTTTCCAGGTGCTCCTCCGGCACAGTGGAACAATAAATCCCCCCCCCAATAAATCCACATAAACGAGGACCAAGTTATAAAAAAAAAAATCTTTATTTCATGTACCAGGATTTTTTTTTTTTTGTCATTTTCTCTTTTTAAAATTTTTTTTCTTTTTAACAATCTGAAAAAAACCACGAAATAAAGAAAATGGAGGTTGGTTTCTCATACTGGTTTGAGCTGGACATGAGCGACCCCCTCGAAAAAAAAAAAATTTCCCCACCAGCCCTCACCTCCTGCACGTGCTCTCCCCCTTTCCCGCCTGGCCCCGGGGGGGGCATGCTCGGCCCTGTGAATGCTCCCCAGCTCCGCGCGGCGTCGGACGGGCGAGGGTGGCTGGGGATGGAAACCCCAACGCCGCTCTCCCTCGACGCCGGGGGTCCGGGAAACCAGCTTTAACTTATTCCTTGGGGGGGGGTGGGCATCGGAAAGTGGGGGGGTGGTTCCCTGTGAATCTTTTTTAAAGGGCTGGAGGGGTCACGGGAGGGGATTTCAGCGACGCGGGGGTCTGGACACCCAGCCGAGCCGCTCGCATCCTCCTCTTGCCCTGTGATGCTGTTTTTTGGGGGTGACCCCCCCTCCCATGGCTGGCCCCCCCCCACCCTGTACCTGGGGAGGGGGGTTAAAGCAGCGGCGGCAGGGGGGTTGCAGGGAGGATCAGGCTGCTTTTAAGAAGAAAACCCGCTGGGATGCAAAGCGGGGGACTGCGCAGCTCCTAAAACTGGAGCAACGGGAACGGGGACGGAAAAAAAAAAACCAACAACCAGTCGAAAAGTGGGTCTGAGCTGCCCAAGGGCTCGGCGGCCCCATCCTGCAAACCCTCGGCCTCGCGCCTGCCCCCGGGGTGCTGCTGCTTTTGGGGAGCAGCCCCAAAAGGAGCCCTTGTCCTTGCCGCAGCTCATGGGGGTGTCACAGAGGGGTCCCCCCCCTCCACGCTCCCCTGCCGCCGTCTCCCCTCCTGCTTGTATCCGCGGCGGCCATTGCGGGGGGAGCTGGATTAAAAGCGGTTCCTGGCACCCCCGGTACCCCATTTCCCCCCCTCCGAGCATGGCAGGGAGGGAGGGGGGCTGCAGCCAGGCCAGGGGTCCCGGTGTGGGACCCCGGCGAGGTGGGGGACGAGGGTAAAACCCAGCAGACGTGGAGATGCCCGACGACTTCGCGCCTCTCCCTGGCATGGCCGCCATGACTTGTGGGGGGGGTCTCAGGCCCGGAGCGGGGGTCTCCCCAGGATGGAGGCCGGAGGGGGTTCGTGTGTCGAGGCCGAGCAGCCGGTGGCCAGCTTTGGGTCGGGGGGGGGGCTTGGCCACGGCCAGGGTGGGCGAGGAGCCATTTTGTGGGGCAGCAGGGTGGGCCTCACCATACCCTGACATGGCCGCAGCCCCGCTGGTGGGACCTAAGGGGGATTGCGGGCAAATTTGGGGGGCCGGGGGGGCACGCGTCTGCCCTGGGGAGCCTCCGGAGCATTCACAGGAGAGCGTGTCTGCACGAGTGCTGCCCTCCCCGCCATCGGCACGCTGCCCTCGGCTTTGGCCTCCCGCGGCCCCCCCCGCTTCCCACCGCAGCAGCAGCATCCCAAAGGGATGGGAACCCCCGTTCCCCTCCGTCAGCCCCCCACCCTCTGCCTGAGCCTCCCACCCCGCTCCCCGCTGTCTTTTCTCTTTTTTCTTTTTTTTTCACAGTTTAAAGCTGGAGAAAACAAAAATGAAAAGAAAAAAATACTATCTGTTTTTCTTGCAAGTAAATCCACTTATTATATTTACATTTATTTATAGCTGTTGTTTTATTAAAAAAATTGCCACTTTTTTTTTTAAGAAACCTTTTTTTGTCCTTTTTTTTGTCTCTGTGTGTGTGTGTGTGTGTATCTTTATTTACTGTGTCTGCTTTTTGTACTGTCACTGTTAACCCCAGGGTCCCCAGGGCCGGGGAAGTGGGGACCCCCCCCTGGGGACACTGCAGAAGGGTGACTCAGCATCGGCTCCTGGACAGGAGTCACTCTGAACCCCTACGGACCCACGGGGGACGAGCGGATCCCCACGGATCCCGGGGGAACGGAGCGGATCCCCACGGATCCCGGGGGAACGGAGCGGGTCGCAGTTGACCCTGGCGCCCCAGGATCCTCCGTAACTGGCCCAAGGACACCAAGTTGCTGCCACCTGAACCCCCATCCCCTGTCGCCTGAGGAGCCCATGCTGGGTTAAAGGTAAGTGGGAAACAAACCGTAAAATTAAATAATAAAACCCCCCAAAATCCAAAGAGCTGCCTCCTCCTCTTCCTCCTCCCACTTGATTTATTGTCGTTTGTTATTTCTTGGTTCCCTTTTATTTTTTTTTAAGTCTGTTTTTATTAAATGTTAAAATAATGGTACATGGGAAATCATGCATTTTCTTTTAAATTTATTTCTATTTTTTAAATCTCTTTCGGTTTTAAAGTTTTTCTTTTTTTTCCTTTTTTCTTTTTCTTTTTTTTTTTTAAACAATTTTTTTCACTGTCGTCTCTTTCCTCGAGTTTCCTTTTCATTTGTTTGTTTGTTTTTTTTGTTCTCTCGCTTGTTTGTCTGCTTATCTGCTTGTTCGTTGGTTGGTTTTTTTGTTGTTTTTTTTTTTGTTGGTTTTTGTTGTTTTTTGTGGATTTTTTTTTTTTTTTTTTTTTTTTTTGCGTTGGGAAGGTTCCCACCCCCCCAAGGGGCGCTTCCACCTCCTCCTCCTTCCCACCCCCCTCCTGCCCCCTGCTCCCTTCCCCCCTCCCCACCCCGCAGCCCACCCCATCTCCTCCTGCCCGCTCCTGCCCCATTTTCAGCTCCTGGCGACGGCTTCATACCGGGGTGGTCCGGCGGTTGGCTGTGTTGGTGTGGATAGAGTCCTTGTTCTCTTTCTGGATACAGTTGTGAACCTGGAGGAAACTGTTATCCCTGTCGGAGTTGTAGGTGGCGGTGGGGGTGGTGGTTGCCTTCAGCGGGTCCCTGGTCAGGGTGTACATCGAGATCTCTGTTGATGGGAGGGTGTTGAACCCTTTGATCCCGACGGGAGAGGCATCCCTGGAGTGTGAAGGCTCGGTGGAGCGGGAGCTGGAGCGGCTGCGTCTCTGATAGCGGTACCGATAGCTGGGGATGCGGGTGATGGCGGAGGACTGGAGGTAGTCCGTGGCACGAGCGTTGGCGCGCAGCTGTTTGTGCCGGTCTATGAACATGTGGACGGCCAGCACTCCCACCATCTCAGCTATAATGAAGGACAGGGCCCCAAAGTAGAAGGACCAGCCATAGGAGTAGCTGTTCTTCTTGGAGTCACTCTTGGAGGGGTCTCCAGCGTTGGCTGATATGTATACGATGATGCCAATTATATTACTCAGACCTGCCAGCCGGCCGGCGGAGGAGAGAGAGGGAGACGTCAGGAGGGTCACCCATGGCAGCGGCGGGGGCCGTGGGGTTGAGCCCCTGCCCCCAGGAGTTAGGGACGGGACGTCCCCCAGCCACCCAGCCCCTCCCGGTGGGCAGCTTTCCTTGGGGAAACGGGGCAAGACCCTCCTCGTGTGCCTGCTGCATCCCTGGACTGCGCTCCTGGCTGGTCCCTGGATGTAGGGAAACCCTCTCCCTCCAGCAGCTCCCAAGCAGCAGGCGGGGTGGAGAGGCATCCTTGGGAGGCTGCTTTCACCCCAATTAAGGCTCATCCAGGCTGGGAAACACACGCGCTCCTGCCTGGGCAGCAGGATGCTCCTGCTGGATGCTCCAACTGGGCAGGCTCCCCCCACACCCCCCACCCCGGAGCCCATCTCCGGGGCGTCAGGCCCTCTGCATCCCTTTACCTGCAGACACGAAGAAGATGCCGGCACTAAGGATGATGTTGTGTCGGGTTTTGTAGAACTCGCTGGCTGCAATGCAGAGTCCACCCATGAAAAGCAGAATCACGCTCAGGATCGGGAAAATACTAGAGGCTCTAACAGCCCCTGCGGAGGAGAGAGGGAGAGGGGCAGAAAGAACAGTGCAGGTGTGAGAGAGAGGAAAAAAGGGCACGGAAACGGTGCCGGGGCGAGGGGATGGGGGGACGCGAGCACATTTTGTGGGTGGGGGTGAAGGGCAGAGATGGAGGGCAACGTGTGGGGAGGGAGTAATTCGAGGAGGGATAAAGGTGTTGGGGGACGGAGGGAAGGAGAGAGAAACAAAGTGTGTCAGAAAAAGAGAGCGGTCCGAAGCAACTCTCCTGCGTCCTGGCCACTGCTGCTGGTGGGGGCTGTGGGGCTGGTGGCTGAGCTGGGAGCCTGCCCGTGCTGCCTGTCCCCCCTCACGCTGTCTTTTCCTCTGCTTTTGGGGGGACTATGGGCTGGAGGGGGAGCCCCAGCACCATCCCGTCTCTCCTCCTGCGGGGTGCTGCCGCTCAAGCCTGCTCTTCAAAGAGCAGCAACCCAAATGCTTCCCGTGGAGCTGCTCAATCTCAAATCCTCCCGAAAGGGCATGAGCATCTCAAGGAGAGAATTTTTTTTTTTTTTTTTTTTAGGGCTGGGAAGGAGCTCCTGATGCTGTGCACTGCTCTGCGGCTGCAGTGAGGACTGAGAAGCGAAAGTCCCAGCCCTGCGTGCAGAATCGCGGGGCTTATCCTAGTGGTTAAACGGCTGGGCTCCTTCCAGAGGGCAGTGATGGGTTCGGATGTGCCAGCTCCCACACACGCACACTCTCCATCGGTCGATACGGGAAGAGCTCAGCCAGCAGAGGGCAAGGGTATAGATGCACGTATATGCTCATACGCACGTGCAAAACATACCCCAAAGCTTCTGGGGCGACTCTCTCATATTCATGCAGCAAAAGGCCAGGACTGTGTAGACGTACACCCGCGCACGCACACACTGCTCGTGGGCTGTTCAGTGGGTACCAACAGTCTGCCTGAATTCATGTTGTCAATATTCACGTTTTTTAACTAGGAAGGCCTTCCCTCCTCCCTTCCCAAGAGAAAGTAAGCTGTTAAAGTGTGAAATGAAGCCTTGCTTGATAAAGAAAGGTATCAGATGGGCTGGTGCAATTCTGCTTGTGGAGCAAAGACCTGGAAGGGGGGATGAAAGCTAATCCCTCCTCGCCTGTAAGAATGAAACCTACTGAAGCAAGCGTAGGACTTTTTCCTACGCAGGCAGAGACCCTGTCAGTGTCAGGATCCTACCAGGCACAAGCAATCGGCTCTTTGAGGGGGGCCCTAGCCCACTGCCTGTGCGTGGGGAGTGCAAAAGGCAGGGTGAAACCTCTCTTGCTTGCTTTCCAGTTCTGCCTGGCTGTGTTTCAGGGAAGAGGATAGTGATAATAACCATCTTAATAGCTTCTGGAAAGCAAGGTGGGATTTGACAATGGGAAGCTTGAATGGCAGAAAGCAAACATCAGGCAGACATCCACTGTTCAGAGGGTTTCTAGAGGGATGGTCGGTCAGTCCCACAGCCTGGCCCTGAGCGCATCAGTTTTATCTGGGTCTTAATTCTGAAATTCATATCTGTTGGGAGAACACAAAGTTGCTGGCTGACATGGGGAGCTGCGGGCGTTATGTGATGGGGGAGGACAGCAGCCTCCCTCAGCCCCTGCTTTCTGTCCTTCAGGAGGACCACACCAGCAAGAGAGGGGCAGAATCTCATCCAGCCTTCCTGGGTCTGGAGCCTTTGGTCTAAAGAGAAGGGGACTCATGATGGTGTTCAGATGCTCCCTCCTATCATCTCTCTACTCTCTAACTCAAGTGTCTTCTAGCAAAGAAATGCAGGGATGCTTCTGCTTCCTCTCTGACAACAAGCATTTGATTTCAAAAAGCCTAAGGCACCTTATGTGGATGGCTGGCAGAAATAAAGTCTAAGCCCTTCTAGCCAGGCCATGGACACTGCCCCACGATCATCCTGGTCCCCTGAATGTGGGAATCGCCTAGTCTGATACTAATAAACAACTTCCTAGCTGTTCTTGCCAGTACCCATGCAGAGCGCCCAGGGAATCCGGTTTGGCAGAAGTCCTGGGAAGAAGCTGTTCAGTGGGGTCCCTCTCCAGTCAGGTCTAAGCCAGCAGAAATCCCACTTCCCTCAGAAGTGACCCAAATAGTCCTTTACTGACTTGCCAAATTCCTCTTTGAACCTCGTTCTTTCTTAAAAAGGGCGCTACCCTGGGGACACCATCAGGTCCTGATGTTGGGCCAGTCGTCGTCTTCAGATCTTGTTCCCTCTGAGGGAACAGACCCATCCTTCTTGAGATGTTCGCCCCCTTCCTCCAACTCTTCTTTCTGAAGGGCAGCTGATGCTGCAGGCAGCTTCCTCGCTCCCAAACGACTCTGCAAGAGCTGGTTTGCCCTCAGAGGCAGCCTCCATACTCGCTGTGCCAAACTGGATCAAACCCCAGTCTTCAGCTCTGCTGTTCAGGGGCCACACAGCGATTAAGAGACCAATGCTGCAGAAAGGCATCTGAAAGAAGCAATCTCCCTGGGTTATTTACAATTTACAGTGGATGAAGAACTGTTTGAGAAACCGAGAGGAAGCAGCATAAGATCTGCCTCTTTTCACATACAAATGAGCCTCACAGAGCCTAAATTATCTCTCTCATCCCTGCTGCAGGGCTGGGTCTCTACATCTGGCTTGGAGCATGCCCAGATGACAAGGAGCTATTCTGAAAGACTCCCGGCCTTTGGAGACCTCTGATGCTTAACCTTGGGAGGTCAAAAGCTCTTATCTCAGATTTCTGAAAGGAGAAGATCTCATGATGCCAAAACGCGTTGGGCTTGTGGAGGGAGGGCAGGATAGCGAGGTGGGGACCTAAGAGGAGGAGTGATCCCTGTTCAGCTGTGCCAAAGGAAGAGCAAGCTCCTGCTTCTGGGGCAGGTGGAAATGCTGACTTGCGATCAGGGAGGGCAACACATGATGTGGATCTGTCCTGCTGGCCAGGCTGCCTTCCCTGTCCCCATGTGCGACGCTGTGCAAGCTTTACCTGCACGTCCCAGGCTGGACTTGGAGCTTAGGTTAGGTTTCTTTATGGAGACGCCGTGTACCTGGGGTACAGCACCTCCCCAAGGGGCTCTGGGTGAGCATCAGGTCTTTTCTTCAAAGGGCTCTGACTGTCCTTATTCCTCCTTCCCATTCCCATCACTAAAATCACTAAAACCAGCAAAGATCAGGTCTGCAGCCTCTGTAGGCAAGTGGTGTTTGGGGAAAGGTGAAGACAGAAATAGGTGCTCCTCGGACACCATCTGGCTAATGTCTTAAATCTGATGCAACTGGAGTATCAGGTAAGGAAATACAAACTTCCTCTGCTTTAGGAGGACACACACACTCACACACACTCACACTGCCCCAGCCAGCGCAGTCCTGACCTTATGCCCACTCAGCAGCTCTCTGATGGATTTGAAGCCTCTGGATTTATATCCTAATTAATTGCCGTTAATAAAAAATGCCACTGGTTGTTACTATGAGTTCACACCTTGCACTCTCTCATGGGCAGGGCCCAGGGAGGTGAGAGTGGAGCCGTTTTTGGGGGTGGCGAGGCTCTGGGGTCACCTCCTCTGGCCCGCTGAGCCTCACAGGTCCCAGCATCTCCACCACCCTACCTGCAGAAAGCAAAAGGCACCCGACGCTAGCACCTACAAGCCATTGCAAGAAGAGCCTGCGGACTTACGGAGGAAATATTCTGCTGTATCGGCTTCATAATCTGCATCCTCAGGGAAGTGATCGATTTGCTTACACAGACCTTTAAAATTCCCTAGGGAACAAGAGAAAAAAAAGAACAAATGAGAACACCAAAACCTGCCTCGCAGAAACAGCTGCCCTCTGCATCGCCCTTTGTGCCCGCCCTGCCTTCCTCCCAGGCAGCACGCCCGCTCCTGTATGGATGCCCATTAAATGCCCACGTACTCCCCTCGCACTCTCGCACACGTATCTCCCTCTTATTTGCAGAGGAACGTGGGATTCGCCATCTGGATCCAGCCTGATGCCCACCTAGCCCAGCACCCCTCGCTCGACGGTGGAGAGCACCAGAGGCTTTGGCCAGCCGGCACGATTCCTGCCGCAGACGGACAGGAGAGCACCGCTCGCTTCGGAGGGAGGTGGGATGGGAAGAGGAGCCGGAGACTGGGTCACGCTGCGAAGCAAGAGGATTGGGGTCCCTTCCCTCAGCATTGGCCGGCGTAAATGTGGGTATTTGTGTTTCACCTGGCGTGGCCTTGGTGGATCCCAGCAGTGCTGTGTACGGCGGGGTGATCAGGTTTGGGTGGAAAAGCGTTTGTTTCTCTCAGCTGTGAGTTTGCTGCCTATTCGTTTCATGGGCAGGATACATCCCATTGTTCTGCTGCGGTATGAGAAGAACAAAAGCTCTTAATCTACTTTCTCCGTATGACTGCTTGGTTTTGCATACCTTTATCAGGCCTCCTCTTGTGTCCTCTGACAGACTAAGGCTACAAGAAGCTTGGTGCAAGCGTGCATATGCAGCTCAGCAGCAAAACACCCTCTGCACTGGGGGAGAAAAATCTTCCACCGTAAGTGAGGGAAGCTGGGCTGGTCACCCTCAGTTTTGCCCGGCTGGTTTATGTACAGAGCCTTCTGCTAGCTTTAGTCATGGGGCACCCTTTTTTTACACAGCCCACAACCAGCAAAGCTATCCCAGCAGGAGGCCAGTGACATCTTCTCAGTCTTTTGTCATCTGGGATGTCTACCAGGCTCTTATTTTTGTCATTCATGTCTCTCTCCTCTTGAAATCAGAAATACCACTCCAGAGAGGTAATCTTCAAGCCACGTCATCATCATGACCACTGGCTGACTAGTATCTCAAAGGATCAGGTTGTTCATGCTTGTACAGGGGTGACCATATGGCAGGCAATTCCATTATAGCTCCTGGAGTTCCCCCAAACTTTTTCTTCCGCCTTCCCTTACATTTCCTTCTGGACTCTTGCACGGGCTGTCCATTAGCACAGAACTGATGGACATAATCTGTCCGTAAAGGAGGAATGCAGTGTCCGCATGACGTGCATGGGATAGGCATGGTGATCCCATGGGCCCCCTCACCAGAGGTCAGCCACCAAAGTGGCTCATGCTGACTGATCCATCAGCAGAAGCGTTTGGGGCCCAAGTCTGGAGAGTGACAAATGCTGTCACCCAGGAAAGCCGCCTGCCACCCTGGCCCTGCCACTGGACCAACTGGGTGCGCAGGGTGAGGGGACAATGAAGCCACCACACTTGTGGTTGTTGCCCCTGGGAAGGGTTGCTTGTGAGGAACCCAGAGCTCTTCCAGGCCAACCCTACCCAGGCTGAGACCTGCAGGGTCCATGTCAAGTCCCCAAGTCATGTCTTGGAAGGTTTATTCCAGATGAATTCCAATGATCTTTCAGGTATTTGGGAATAGCTGGAAGAAGGACCAAGCTCAAAGGATTCCCCCTGAGTTTCTTCTCAGGGCCAAGCCTTGCTGGATCAAGGTTCGGGATGCTTTGGGAGGCAGTGCTGAGCAAAGAGCTGTAGAAGGCAGGTAGGTGGGTTCCTTTAGGTCAGCCCCCAAGCTCAGCTCCTTCTGCATCCCGTGGGCTCGTGTCTGATGCTTCTGAGATACATATCACCATTAACTACTAGTTCAAAGAGCTTCCATGAAGAAGCTAGAGACAGCAGAGAGGAGTATGTGTGTGTATGTAAGAGGTAAGCAATAGGAGAAGAAAGCAGGAACAAAGCCTCTCCGTGTACCTCTGAAGTGTTATTCCCGCACTGAAACTGTGGTTTAGGAAAGGAGGTTATTAATCACCCATCCCCAATTCAATTACCTCGTGCAAGAAGCATCTGCTTCTCAGCCATGGCTTTTCTGGAAGGAAAGCCTCATAGCCAAGCAAATTCCCTTGCCACAGTCCCACCCTGCTACTTGCCCACTTAAATACCTGCGAGGAAGGCAGATACAGCATGAAGGGGCTCCTTTTCCTTGCTTGTCCCTGACTGCCTGGGGCCATCTGCCCGCAGCAGACGAGCAGCTCATCACCCTGGTCCTTTGGCTGCGGTCACTGCTGTACAGTTGTGCTGGTTTTGGCTGGGATAGAGTTAATTGTCTTCATAGTAGCTAGTATGGGGCTCTGTGTTGGATTCGTGTTGGAAACAGTGCTGATAAAAGGGATGTTTTCCTTGCTGCTGAGCAGTGCTTACACAGAGCCAAGGGCTTTTCTAGTTCTCCCCCCACCCCACCAGCGAGCAGGCTGGGGGGGCACAAGGAGTCGGGAGGGGACACAGCCGGGACAGCTGACCCCAGCTGACCCAAGGGATATTCCAGACCATAGGATGTCATGCCCAGCATATAAAGCTGGGGGAAGGAAAAGGAAGGGAGTATGTTCAGAGTGACGGTGTTTGTCTTCCCAAGTCACCATTATGTGTGATGGAGCCCGGCTTTCCTGGAGCTGGCTGAACACCTGCCTGCCCATGGGAAGTGGGGAATGAATTCCTTGTTTTGCTTTGCTTGCATGCGCGGCTTTTGCTTAACCTATTAAACTGCCTTTATGTCAGCCCACGAGTTTTCTCACTTTTACTTTTCCGATTCTCTCCCTCATCCCACTGGCGGGAAGTGAGCGAGCGGCTGCGGGGGGGCGGGGTGCTGGCTGGGGTTAAAGCATGACAACAGTGCATGTGAACGCTGCTGCTCTCCAGCCCCAGATTTCAGCTCCTTGCCCAGCAGATCCTGAATGCTGAGTGCCTCCTGGCCGTACACGCTGGGGGAGCCGGCAGAGCCTGCGTGTACCCCCCAGGTGAGGCTGCCGGAGCGCAGCCAGAGCCCCCCAGTTGGAATCAGCCAGGGAGGGAAGAGGCACTGCAGCTGGAACCCCCCTCACTCTGTGCCATCCTTTCTTTCCTTGCTTCCTCTCTTCTCCCTCTCCCCTGCTTCGTTTCTTGCTGTATTTCAGCCTGATTAATTCCTATGTGAAGAATCAAGCTGCTTGGGAAAGATGCTGCATCTTGTCCAGGGTGTCTTTTACATGGACTTGTGTGGGATAGCTAGTTAGAGGTTCAGCCACTTAGGCAGGGTGAGGGGACATGCAGGCTCTTTGCAAATCTGTTCCTGGTGCCGAGTCTCCAAAAGGCATTGATCTGGCTCGGCAGGGTGCTTGGCCATTGGGGTGTCCAGCCTTGGCTTGCTTAAAATGCTGTGGTATTCAGGAGCTGCCCTTCACCGCAGGCTGATACGCTGCGCCAGGCTGATCCTCCTCCCTGGCTCAACCCTGCTCGGCGTTCGTGAGAGCAGGGCGGGCAGCGTTGGTCCCACCGTAGCCCCTGCGTTGCCTGTGCTGAGCACAGACCGCCGTGACGCTGGATGCTGACTATTCGTCTTGTGCTACCGCACCCTCTCCTCCAATGCCTCCTAGCTCCTCTGGGCAACGGATGGGGAAAGGATGCAGAATTTAGGTCATTAACGCGCTAACTGGGAATATAGGAGAACGAGAGTCGGTTTTTGCTCTGCCACAGGCGTGCTGTTAAAACCACTTCTTCTTTCTGCCTTAGAGTCCCACCCTGTAAAGCGGGGGTGACGGCACCCCTCTGCCTCGTGCCGTACGGGGACGTGTTAAAGAGGGCACGGCGTGGGTGCGCCGGCGCCAGCGGCTGAGCAAGCACACGGAGGAGGTGAGCGACGGATGGCGGCGGTTCAGGCGCCCGCTCGGTGAGGGGAAGGCCTCGATGTCACTTCTTGCGCCAAGGTCACTCGGCAATTCTCTGACAGACGTCTGCTGAGACGGTGCAGCAGCCTCCCCGGCACCTGCGCTGGTGGAAAAGCCGCGGCCACACGCGGGGAGAGGAGGGATGGACACAACAGCCTTTTTCTGTGCTGCACGTGTGGCTTGGGGAGCCAGGGAGGGAAAAGCCGTGTGCCACCCTCTAGTTAATAGCCCTGAATGCCTGAGCAAGAGCAAATCATTATTTGGGAGGGCGTGTAGGGCTCTGAGAGCCCCTGAAGGGAGTAAGAGCAATGTCCTCTGTACTTGTGTCCCTTTGCCCTTCTCATTCTTCCCAACTTGAGCTACTTCATGCTGCGAACCCTGAAACAGGCAGGTGTTGAGCTCTCTGGCTTCTCCTGCATCTCTGAGAAACTTCAGCCAGACGCTTCCACCTCCTCCCTGCAGCTCTCCCAGTGCAGTTCGGGCTCTCCCCTCATCCTCTTCCTTGTGCTCACCCACCAGATCTTCCTCCTGTTTCTCGGTCTCTCTCATTCATTGCAGCCACCTCCCTCTCTCCGGCATATCGGTGTCGGCATCCTTCGAGCATCCCGCTTCGGGATGCGCAGGCTGGGAAGGAGGTGGGGAGGAGCTCTGACTCATCTCAGGACAGAAAGGCTGGGGATGCCCCAGTCCGTGGAAAATCACCGAGCAGCCCTCAAATTCCCTGGGTATTACTGGGAGTTCTTAGATGAGATTCCCCATCTTTTGCTTGTTGCCTGCCCAAGCTTTGGAAAATGCAGTCTGCAGGAGCTAGGATTGGTGCAACAGGCACCCTGCTCAGTGCCTGGACCGGGACAGAAGTTGCCCAGCCAGGGCATTAAGATCAGAGACAACCTGCCATACTGCCAAGAGGGACTGAATGTCTAAGACGCACGAAAATCAACGTTAATTGCACGTTCAGCCCCCAGAGAGACCTCCTCCAACGTGGCCAGGTCATCGTTTGGGTACATGCTGTCTATCCAGGACAGCTGGCAGCCATCAGCTCTGCTGCAGCGAGAGTCAGACCGAGTTACCCCTGATGAGAACCTGGCTTGGTATTGTTGGTGATACGGTTTATTTTTGTGAGGCTTTGTGCAGCCCTGTCTCTTTTCAGAAGTCTCGCTTGCCTGCAGAGTGCAATCCATCGCAAAATAGTAAGTTCCAAAGAATGAAAAGCTACTCCCTTCCTGCAGGGTAGGAACACTTTTAAATGGTCAGGACTGTACATCTGAAAACTGGGAGCCAGAGGCAGAAGAAAAGACGTCCAAAAGGAGAGAAGCAGACAAAGAGGGACGAGAACAGAAAGACCTGTTTTCCCAGAATGATTTGTGATATTTCCATTTATGGAAAAAAGCAATCCACTGAAAGCTTTCCTTCAGTCTCACTCTCTAATTTAGAAGAGGTTTTGGCATGGTGGCTTCTAGGGAAATAAATAAAGGGGGCTGGATATAGCTGTTGTCTCTAAAAGCTCAGAAAGATGGCTTGGTGTTGGCCAAGGTTTCAGTACCTCTTTCCACCACACGCTCCCTGTATCATTTTAGGCAAGTCACTTAACCCCCCTCTTCTTTCACTCAAAATGGGAATAATGGTATTTGCCTGCCTCAGGGAAATAGCCTGAGGATATTTATATTAAAAATATGAAAGTGATCAGACACTGGATCATTTGGGCCAGATGATTCTCCCCACCTTCCAGTTCAGACGTAACGTGCTCATCTTTGATATGACCTGCTCCCAGATAAACACGAAGGCTGCACGCACATGAAAGCTCTCCCAAAATCACACTTGTGATTCCTGCCTTAGAAGTCATCTTCCTTGCAGATTAAACTAATACTTGCTATCTACCCATGAAAGAAATGCAAGAAACGGTGCACAAAGGGCAGGTAGTCAGACACAAATACAAACATTTCTTTCTGCTCCAGGACCCTGTTTCTGAGCAGAGTCCGTTTGGTACCAGGTGGTGAAGTGGGGCTCAGAGCCAGCCTCTGGGCTGGGAAGACAAATTCCATAGCTATGTGGCAAACTGTTAGCATGTCTTTCTTACACATATTGGAAAGGGCTTCCAAACTGGGAAAAGAGGTCTGCCATCCCTGTCAAAAAATGACACTGGTAACACTAAGTTGTTAATGCCCAACCTGACACGACTTCGAGAGGAAGGGCTGAGGTTTCATGAAGCGCCAGGAGAAGCACAAGAAAAGCCCTTTAAAGGCATTTTGATTGCTCTCCACCCTTCCCAGAATGAAGCACTCGAGTGCACTCATCATTTGGGGGAATTTGGAGCTGATGAAGAGCACACTGGCAGGGAGCACAGACAGTGCTCGCGGGCATCTGCTCTTACCCACTGGTGCTGACATGCCCAGAAGAAAGGCTGGATTTTCAGAAGTGCTTAGTATCCCTCTCGGGGAATCTCTCCATGGATAGCACCTTACTAAAATTAGGCCATCTTTTCACGTGCCTCGGTACGCATTTAAAGGCCTTGGTGACAGGGTGTAGGGTTATACCAGCAAACGTAGCCACTATGCCACAAGGGTTGGTCATTTGGGGGCTTGAGCAGGTGCTGCTCTAGCAGCTCTGAAGCTGCACAGCGGCAGGGAATGCTCTGCTACCGGCAATACCTTTTGCCTCGGGCGGGTAATTTTAAGTCCGAGGAGTCCACAGCTCTCCTTAGGGACAGAAGAACTTTCCACTACGAGGTGAAACTCAGTGGGGTAGCAAATGGGGTCTGCGGGGGTGAGCCTGGGACAATAGCAGGGATCGGATGGGAACAAAGGACCATCAGAAATCTCGCCACCTTCCTGTCCAAATGCAATGCACCTGCTTTGATGTGGTGTTCTCCAACATAAACATGCAGCAGTGCATATGTTAAAAAACCAAACAAAACCCTAGCAACATAACCACTATGTTGCATACATAATTCTCTCCCTGGGGAGAGGATAAAAGAGCAAACCGCATGTGACTGATATCAAGCCCCATCACTTAATGTGCCACTGGAAGTCATTCAGATATTGTGGTGAAGAAGCCTGTAAAAGAACTGATGCAAAATAGAAACTGATCTTATAGTTATGAAAGAATATCCCCCCTGCCTACAAGGTAGAAGCATTATACCAGCTCTCCTCACCTTATTATTAATAATCATGTTTACTACAGCTGTTGCCAAGGATCAGATGATAAAGGGAGTTTACTGCAGTAAAAATGGCACAAACACTGCCTTACAGACCGTTGCTGCCTCAACGAGCACAAACGAAGGGGTATATCGCAGCGCATTAGCAATGACTAAAGCAACAGCAGTAAAATGGCCTGATAATGCCAATTCTGGGGAGGTGAGTTGAGTCAGGAGATGGTTAATAAATAGAAAAAGAAATGCAGACATAGATGGGCAGGGGAGAAAAAAGTGGGAGAAGCTGGTACGGGGTAGCACTGAGGAGGAGATGACAAGGTGGCAGGAGAGAGGTAGAGTGACCGGCCACCGAGCACCAGGGGAGAGAAGTCCCATCCAAGTCCACACCAGGCTCCTCTTCTGCCTTTTTTTCAGCTTTCCCTCCTCGCTTGCTCCCTGCAGCTCTCCCTGACGGTCACCCGGGGAAGGAGAGGGCCCTAACGACAGAAGAAGACACCACGTGTGCCACCGGAGGTGGATTGGGTCCCCGCCGTGAAGATCCCCATCTTTCCCACCCGGTTCCCCCACAGCATTCCGCCTGCCCGGTGCCGCAGCTGCGGCGGCGGAGGGGGGGAATCGCGCTGCGTGACGGCCGGACCCTGCGCCTGCTTCTCAGCCTTGAATCGCTTTGCATTTTTCCTTGGAGGTGGCAGGCTCCTCGCTTTCCCACCCCGCTCCGTAACGCTGCGGCGTGCTGCTAAGTCGCCGGTAGACTCTGCCTCAGAGCTGGCTATAGCTATTCCTTGTACGGGGGTGGAGATGCAGTGGTAGCAAAACCTATTATTAAGATTATATGAAGATTTCCATTTATAAACACCTTCTTTTTACAGGGTTGTAACTTTCAAAAATATCCCTGCTGTGGCTTGAAATTTCCCATGCTTTGTCACAGGCAGAGAGTGAGATTGGCTGGGAAAATTGGGCAAAGGCTCTTGAATACATTTTGGTGCAAACGCAAATCCAGCACGTTTGAGCTTTACAAGCTGAAACATTGTGGGTGGCTGGTTTTCAGGGACTGCTAGAGATCAGTTCAAGTTATAAATGAAAAACCTCAACACAGCAATAATAAAAATAATTCAAAAAATCCTTTTTGCATACATCCAGTACAAACACCTCCCCCGGTAAACAATTGCCTCTATTTTCTAGACTTTGCCAGAATCAAACCTGAATTGAATTTCTTCTGAATATAACACTAAACACAAAAATGTGTTAGGCTCATCTAAATCATCTAAAGCTGTCGATAACTTTGCTCCTCCTAATGTTGTATTTCTTGCATTTCCCGTCTGTGCTGGCATTCTGGAATTGAAAATAGTTTTATATATACATGTATAACAAATGCATGTTACGATTTCATGTATATGTCAATGAAATAATTTGGTTTTTCTAACTGATATTTTCCTGTGTGATTCAGTGAATGTGTAAAGCAGTGACAATACCTCTGCTTCTTCAGCAGAGAGGTTAGAAACTATTTTACAGTTGTTAGAGTGACTAGTGTCACTCTAGGTAAGAAAAACATGAACTTTCTGGCATATGAGCCCTGTTGCAGAGTTTTCAAGGTATATCAGCTCAGTCAGTAAAAGCTATTGCCTTTGCCTTGCAAGAAGAGGCAGAACTGGTCTTTAAATGAGCTCAGAACTGGAAAAAGAATTGAGAAAAGGGTTTGTAAATAGTTGTGGTCGGATGTTGTAGCATGACGTTGGGTTTTAAACTCCAGGAGCACAACTTAAGTACTGGAGCTGCTGGGGTGGAGGATGGAAAAGTGAAGGCAGAAGTTGATCAGGACATGGGGAGAAGTCCAAGCAAAACAGAAGGGCAAGTGAAAGAAATCAAGATATTACAGAGGATTTAAAAAAAAAAAAATCTGGCAATTTGTAGCGAGAACATTTGTGTGTGTGTGTAACGAGTCAAATGTGACACTACAACTGTGAGCCGAGTGACAGGAAGGGTGATGCAATTATCTGCAGTGAGAGAAAAATGATGTGCATAAGGTGTGGGAGGAGAGGAGATGCTCCATAGTTACCACAGGCAATCCCAATCCACGGCTGCACATCCAGATGTTAGAGGAAGGGAGATACTGATGTAAGTTTGGAGGGAAAGGGGTGGGTGGGATGAAGGAAGTATTTAAGAGCTGTTGCTTCTCTTTTTTTTTTCCCCCTATCATGGCAACAATATTGTAACTAGGACAGGTTTTGCATATAGGGTTACACCATCAAACTCTCAGAAATTAGAGCATGTAAACAACATCCTAGCTGGATGAGGACATAAGGACTGAACTATCTTGAACTTGAACTCTAAAACCCAGAATTCAGGTGGGTTAGTCTCTCCCCAGAAGTACACAGAGGAAATCCATGAGCCAGAAAATTTGTATTTCAGCTCATCTTATTGGGTTGCATTTTTCTTCTCAGATATAAGTGTGTTGCTGATCTGTGAGCATGCATCAGAAGACAGAGCCAGGCTCACCTTGTACAGTAGGTCAGGTTTTGGGTCAGTGCTGAGACTATAACTCTAGGGGTGATTGGAAGTTACTGCACACAGGCACAGATTTACCAGGCAAGAAAAGAGGGAAACCCAGCCCTCCTTACACCGTGAAAAGTGGCCTGCGCAGCCTGGGACACAGCCACGAGCTGTGCAGTGCCTCGGTTCAGAGGCAGGCTGAGCTCCTACCCAGGTGGGAACTTGGGCTTGAGTATTCCCAAACTCCTAATCTTGAATCTTGCAGTTGTAACACTGTGTTCACAAGGCTTTTGGAGTGCAATTTCCTTAGTCATTTTTAAATTACGAAGGAGGAGAAAAGGCAATTCAAATCTTTCATCTCCAACTCCACACTGCATTTGTCTCTGACATACCCAGCCGGATCTATAGGGAGACGCTGTCCTCAGTTAAACTGGTGTAAATCTAGTGTGACTCTGAGCTGCTCCTTCAGCAGATATGGTCACAACCAAGAGAGGAATTAGGCTCACAGCTGGTAATTAGCTTATGAATTATGTGGTGTGCTTTAGGGTCCTTCAGGATGCAAAGCGCTATATAAAAATTATTATTAGTTATTAATAATAAAAATAACTGAGAACCTCAGGGAAATAATCCAAAGAATGGAGCAAGTCAATGACAGAGGCAGTTTTCAATCCATCCTCCCTCTTCTGCGCCACTTAAAGCTCTCCTCCCCCTTCCTCTCCAAGGCTCAGACACATGGAGGAAGGGAGAGACCCCCTTCGCACGTGTTTAGCAATTTGGCAGTCTCAGCAAGTCTCCTGTGTTCTCCCACACAACATCGTCAGCCGGCAGTAGGACTTGTCAAATCTGTAACGTAATTGACAGCCAGCAGTAGCAATTTTGGGGAATAGCAAGGCGTGGGAATTCCTCAGCTTGCTTCCCATGGGAAAACTGCAACTCTGCCCCGGTGGTCTTCAGGGCCTTTCATCTTATTGCTCTCCCTGCCCCACGGAAAAGGACTGGGCAGGTAGGCTCCGCTTGCTTTCTTTAATAATCTCTGAGTGAAAATTGGGGCTCTGGCCACGGTCACCTGAGTCGGGGTGAGTGGCTCCACTGGGGATGTACAACCAGTTTTGGCTATTCCAGCCCAGCAGATGAGTGTGAAGTTTATTTTAGGCCAGGAAATAGAACAAGGGAAGGGCTGGGTTTTCTCTAGCACTTTTTATACCCCAGGGAACCCAAAGCCCTTCATGCAACACTGAGAAAGATCCCCCAACGCAGTGGCTCCGCAGACAAGCATGGCAGCCATTACGTGCTCACTGAGCTGGCACACGCTTGCCCTCGGAGAGCGGAGGCGGCTTTACCCAGGCAGGGAATATTGGTTATCCCTTACTCCGTTCAGAAAGCGTGCTGAGATTTTTGCTGTCCCTTCAGGCAGCCCACCAGAGATGGCCAGGAGGGAACTCAGCATAGGATTTCCTTGGCAGAAAGCCCTGCTGACTGCAGTGCTTCGGGCTGAGCTGCAACGTGCAGGGCCACGCACTCGTGGGGCTTTTCTGCCCTGTGCCCTTTTCTGCCTTGAAATGCACCACCCACAATCAGAAAATGAAAACCCCGAGGAAGAGCTCAGGACTTTCTAATTTTGCAATTTCCTCTAGCAGTCCCTACGTCTCGCCCTGCAGCACTGGTGTTTCGGGAGAAGCCCAACCCAGAGCAGCTTCCCAGTTGGGTCAGGGCTACCCAGCGCTGTGCTTTGGGGAGCACCCTGGGATGGGGGAACGGGAGCGTGCCGACCCTCTTTAGGATGCTCACCCCCGGTAAATGCACTCCTGTCCTGGACCTCGCTCACAAAACGATCCAAAGCCTCCCAAACGCTCCTAAAGCAATAAAGAATAAGAAACTGGAGGGAAGACAGGGTGGGAAGAGTGGAGGGCTGACCTGATGTACAGCAAGCCCCTTCTTGCATTTCCCAGCTACGCTGGGATTCGGGATTTGAAGAGGCGTGTGGGTTGCGTGTACAGCTCCCAAACAATTTTAGGCTCATAGTTCCCTGGGATTATTTTGGTGCAATTGCTGGCAGGGCAAAAATCCGGAGTAACAGCCAGACTGGTCTGTGAAAGCTGTAGGAAAGCAGTGCTCTCTGTGCTAAAAGAGCCAGGACACAGAGTTTGCTTTGTTACACACAAAACAAACGTCATGCTTATTTTTCCCTTGGGTCGCTGCAGTTCAGAAAGTGTTGGTAAACACAGTCTATATCCCACAGGGCCAAACAGGGTAGCTGGCCCACGTGAGTCTGATCAAATTGCATTAGCACAGCTATGCTGTGGCTCTCAATGTCTCCAGACGAGCTGCTGCTGTTCCAACTTGCTGCTTTATTCATAATCCATATCAAACATTGGGTGTTAAAGTAGATATTGCACAGATTTGATTTTAGGTCCCTTTCTATGCAGCTGAGCAAAAAACAAATGCCAAGCCTTGCAAGTGGTGTTAGCTTTTAGAGGCTGCTATTAGAACATTAATAATTTTATTATTGTTATTTCCTCTGGGTTGCAGGTACCCCAGTGATTTACAAGGAAACAAAGTGACTTGGCCCTCTCCTGAAGTGCTTACAACAAAAGTTAGACTTAAGCACAGCACTGGGCTTATTTAACAAGCAAACAGTGCCAGCAGGGTGTTTGGAAGAGGGAGGTTTATAGCAGCACAGGATCATGAGACATTTATGGTTGTGTGTGCCTGTGTATCCTGTTAGTTTATGCCGGCTTTTAAAAAGAAAACTGTGGAGGGGAAAAGTGTGTTAGATTTAGGGACGGTGCCTGCAAGAAAGGTGAGCGGAGGTCAGCGAGGGAAGGATGATTTCGAAAGGGGAGGTTGAAGGGGAGGCTGCAAAGGAGGAGTGTGAAACTACCTGTGGCACAGCCAGAGAAGGCGTGCAGGGGAGCAGGTACTGCTGCTCAGTCATAATAACCCCTTTGAAGCTTGACTGCAAGCCGTGCTGCTGCACCAATATTTTTTCATCCATTGAGCACGCTAATTTATTACAGAAGAGTCTGTAGGTGTGAGCTATGTGCTAGGGCTAATCTCTGAAGCGTTTTGAGCTACTCTACACATAACATTACTCTTGCGTCCTGGGGAGGAGGCTATTCATAATGGGATAAAATTTACTCACAATACTAGACTCGGGAATATTATTTCTAATGTCATCTGGTCCAGTTACACTCAGTTAGAAACCTGAAAAGCCGTTTCAGGGTTTTGAATCATGTCCAAGCCAGGTAGCAAGCCACCTTCTGAGGCCAGGATTGTATTACCTGGAGACATGCCCATCAGACCTTCTTATACCAAATCTCCCCACCTACCCCAGACATGGAGTAATGTAGGTCTCAGAACTGAAACTTCCCTGCTTCAAAGTCTGTAAACCAAGAACTTGTCTCCTAAAGACTGCCAAACCCCAAACTCCTTCCAGATTAGCCCACTTTTCCTTGGAAAAAATTACCAGTTCTTCACTGAAATCACCGGTCTGAAATTCCAGCCCCTTTCTCAGTTTCTAGTTTACTGCTAGTTTCTAATTTACAGCAGTCTGTAAAGCAACAACAACTGTTGTGCTGCATCTTAGATCTTAACCTCATTATCTTACCTTTGAACTGGAGTTGCCAGTCAGGAAATGTGCCGTGATCAAAGAACGGCAGCATTTCAGTCTCACTGTGTGTTTGTCTCTCCATGAGTAAATCCTCTTTTTTGCCCATGCTACAGCCACTGCTGAAAATCTTTCTCTTTTGAAGTTGGTCAGAGTTTTTCAATGAAAACTTCCCAGAGGGATACAAAGACTTTGACCTGATCACCTGAATCCCATTTGAATAAGGTCAATACCTGAACTCTTGGCTGCCTGACAATTTCAGTGCATCTAACTCATGGTTGTGGTCTAAAAGAAAGCCTTTAAAACCCATTTTTGTCCCACCCCAGTGTAGAACAGGAAGCTTTGTAATTTCAGAGTTTTGTGGGACAGGAAAATAGTTCTCTGTATTTTTCCAGCCTGGTCTCTGCACCTACCTGACTTCATGTCAGCTACCATGCACCTTACTTAGCATATGTTTGCATCTTCTCTTTGGGTCCTGCTGGGACAGCTGTGGCTGCTGAAGGCACAGCTGGCCAGCTGTTCCTTGGGGACCACTTGTCCACTTAACTCTACCCACAGTTGCCACATCTGTCTATCAGTCTGTTTCTTCAAAACCGACCTCTGAGATACATTGTGCACCAAGACCTCGTCCTCTATGCCCTCTTGATCGGCACAGCCTTGGAAGGCTGTGGCCTTGGTTTAGCCAAGCCAACATTAGAGTCATGTCAACCTCAAACACGAAATTCAGTCTATGCGTTAGTCTTTGGTCCAAACCGTCTCTCCTGGAACCACTTTTAGTGTGCACCAAAATGAGTTTTGGCCAAGCTAGAACCAAAACCGTGCAGGTTTTCCTCTCGCTTCCTCTGTGACCTGACATAACACATGCGTTGTGTAAATGCCTCTTCAGGGCTGCCCTCCATTCCTACTGAAGGGCTCCTCTCTTGCTGTAGCGCACTTCATGGTGTGCTGCGGAGCAGTGGTGGTTAATACATCACAGCAAGAATGAATGACTTTGCCTAACCACCGGGATCCTGTAACAACCCCAGCACTCGGAGATTCCCCCTGTGGGGTGGAGAAGAGAGAGCATTTCTTGACTAGCTGGAAGCCCTGTGTACCGAATACCTGTGGAGACTGGCAGGGAAAGCGAGTGAGCTGGGACTGGATGCATTCCAAGATCAGAGCAAAACTGAGTCTCTCAGTGGAGGATGCTAAATTTTGACAACGGGAAAGAAACAGATAGACAAAGGGTGAGTGGGAGGGGAAAGCCTTTCCCTGCTAATGCTGTCTGCTCGTAGCGTTAAGCGTTATTATGTATTTCCACATGCCATCATGTGTACACGGCGTTTTACTAGCAGCTAAAAAGGCAGGACCTTGCCCCCCAGGATTTCACAGTACAAAGGCCCCAGCCTTTGGGGCACTAGCAAGCGAGGATGCTCAGCTCTTCAGGAGAGGCTCTCGGCAGCCGTTAGGCAGCAACAACGAGGCCTGGATCCTGCTTCTGGTGAGGTCAGCGGGAAACCAGTAGGGATGAGATTAGGTCTGAGACGTGCAGGCTGGAATGAGGGAAGGAAGTGCCTGAGAAAGGTCACAAGCTGAGCTATGGCATGTTCATGTCTTGTTTGCTCCTGGCTTTGGCTGGGTATCTCTGAATCATTCCTCATTCTAAAGATGTAATATAGTAAACAACGTTAATAGTCAGAAGGGGCAAAGCTTGCCAAGGGCGTAGGAGAAGTGGAAGTCATTAACGCGGGAAGACTAGCTGCAGTAAATGAGTCCTGAGGGCAGGCACGAGGGAGGTGAATAAGGTTGCGCGGTGAAAGGAGAGGAGAAGGAGCAGAGTCATGGCTGCAGGGAGGCGGAGGGGGGCTGGGGAGGGGGAGATGTGCTGAGCAAGCACTGAGTAGGGTGGGAGAGGAAGGAGGGAGCAAGCTCCGACAGAGCCACGTGAGGCCTTGAAGATGAAATGAGGAACTGAACTTTGATGTAGAAGGAGGCTGGGAGTCGGCATGGGCATTCGAGGAGAAAGAGTGACACAAGTGGAACAGCAGGTAAGGAAAAGATAATGTAGCTGCTGCACGCTGGGTGTTTTAGTGTGAGTATTAAGCCTCCCCTATAGTCCTGCTGGGCCTCTCTGGCTCTGAGAATTGAGTGGGTTTGTGCTTTCGTGATCTGGTCTAAATAGCTTGGTAAAGCATTGTCTCTGTATTGCTTTTGCCTAATCAATCAGCCACCCATCAGGAGTGTTAATTTGTCAGGGGAGGCAGTTGCAGGGAAAGGGCTGTCTCTGAGCAGTGGGATGGGTGCCATCACAGCAGCAGAACAACAGGACACCGAGGATCTCCCATCCTGGCCCAGAGGTTGTAGGGTGAGGAGCATTTCTACAGAGAAGAAAGCAGTGGGATCGCCTCCAACCTTAGGACCTCCCCAAAAGGCGACCAAGGGGATAATGCTGAAAATGCTGAGCATTTTCCAGACTCTGCAGGTTCCCAAGGAGATCAATCTTTGAGCAACCTGGTCTAGCGGAAGGTGTCCCTGCCCATGGCACGGGGGTTGGAACTAGACGATCTTTAAGGTCCCTTCCAACACAAACCATTCAATGATTCTATGATAATACCGCTGTCTCTGTTGTTTATTGCAGCTTCCCTAGATCGTGTCCTACCAAGGGTAGCTCCTGCAGGACAGAACTGCCAGTGCGAGCAAGAAACATTTCTGTTCCTGTGGATCGCTCCCGGGAGAAGCCCCATCTCCCATCTCTGAAATTCTGAATAGATCCTATGTCTTTTTTTTTTTTAAACTTCTGATCTCTCCTTTCACTCCTGAAGCAATCTTCTGCATGTGAAATTCTTCTATTTTCTTACCTTCTGTGATCTTTCAGCCTTCTTACAGTCTTTGCTTTATTACTCCAACTGTGGTGACTTTCTTCATGCTGTTCCTTCCCCTTTCTTCTTCTTTCCCAACTATTGGCATGCAGTTTCTCACCTTCAGCTTCCTGATCTCTGGGACTCAGATCTAATGAGCCCAACATTTCCCTCCCTACCCAGTGCTGCCTTGCTTAATTTGCACCACTCCCTGTTGTGTCTTCACCTCAGGATTACGCTAAACCTTTGATCCCCTTCAAGCATTCTCCCCACGTGCTTTTTAGTGCTCATCTGCAGTTGACTGGCTCCCCCCTTTCCTCTCTTAGTCCATTATGGCGATACCTGCAATGCTGTGTTAATCTCTTTTTCTGTCCAACACCATTTGCATTAAAAACCAAAACCAAATGCAAACAAAATCCATCACTTGAACATCTTCAGGATACTTTGTCCAGTCTCTGATTTTCAATCATTTGGGTTATACTTTCAGAAACAACAGTATGAATCGCTCCTCCATATCCAGCAGGAGACTTAGGGCAGTTTATTACAGATAGTCTTGTTCCTATTCCTTTTTTCTTTCTCAAGCTGTTATTAGCCCTTCCTCCCTGTGTCTCTGACACTGGTATTCTTCCCAGCACACCCATGTTGTTGTCACCTCCTAACCCTTTTCCAGACAAGTACAATATACTTTTTTCATCTTTCAATCACAGATTGCCCTGATTTATCTCACTTAGACTTAACACCCCCCCTTTCCTGAGCCTTTCTCATGCCTCTCCTCCTACTCTTTTTGCAGCCCTGGAAACATCTGACATAATTCAGTCGTTCAAGAAAACAACTACTTCTCTTGACCCTGGTACCTCTCATCATTTAGGCCTATCTCCTTACTCCAGCTTTTTACTTTACTCCCGTTTCCAGTAATTCCTTAGCTTCTGGTACTCTGCTCAGCTCTTTGAAAATAAGCCATTAGTTGCTGTGTCCTCAGGCTCCTCCATGGACACCGCCGTTCCATTTAACAAGCACCCAGAGCCTCCTTATTCTTCATAGAGCACTTAAGAGAGTCACTCTCTCTTATCTCTCCTACATGACTGTCCTCGTCCATTTTCGCTGTAGGTTCATGCAGACCGTAGTGCAGAAATCTAATGATCTCCTTTCTGCTAATGACGCCTGGTCCCATTTCTTTTCTACCTCGTGGCAGCCTTGTGAAATGGTTGCCCACTCCATCCGTCTCGGGGTATTCATTGCGATGAAGGTACTCTGGTTTCTTAGCAACTGCTCAACTTTCAAGTAGTTCTTCGGACAGGGATGCCTCTTCTGTGCTGGGATCCCCTCTCTGGGGATAAATGATCCTTTAAATCTTTTTCTAACAAAACTTATAATCATACTTAACATTCATACTGCTTTCATCCGTAGAGCTCAAAACATTTTGCAAAATCAGTAAGCATCATTTTCTCCACTGTAGAGATGGAAAAGCTGAGTCACAGAGATATTAGGGCCAATATTTTCATGTGTTCATTCATTTTATGCATCTTCATTTCTGGGAACCCAGTCTGAAATAACTTAACCTAATTGCTTTGCTGTAGGACTTGAAAGGGAGCAGTAGGTCTTCAGCACCTTTGAACACTACAGAATAGAACAGTAGGAGCAAAATATCTCAGATGAGGCACTGAAAAATGAGTACCTATGAAAATATAGTTGTATACCATCTGATCAAGACCACACAGAGCTCAGTTACTTCTGGCATCAGAGCCAGAGACCTCCTTTCATGAGAATACTACTGCTTCAGGGTCTTCTTTCTGCCTTAAGTGGTGGAGAGATGTGATGGTGCAACACATCAGGCTATTTTAGAAGTTTCAGAATAAATCTGCAGTTCGTACTGTGACATATCCATACCTCCTCAGGTTTTTCTCTGTGAGGAAAGGAGAAAACAACCCTGCCCTAGAAGAACTAGTGGTCTAGCATCTAGGCTTAATATTAAAATGGTGGAGACTGGTTCAAAATTCTTCTTCTCACCCAGCAAAGACTTCACCCTGGATCTCCTCTATTCTAGATGAGTTCATTAATTGTTTGGCTCTTCTGATTGCCTCTTCTCTTTCTCTCCTTCTGACTAGTGATCCCATCTCAGATCTAAGCAATCTTTTCCACTGAGACTAGGAAGTATGTTCCTGCAGAGCGTCAGCTTCAACAAACTGGCATTCACAGTCAAAAAATGTGTTTCAGTAAAAAATTCCTGTGAGCTCTAGTAGCCACTTTAATGTCAATAGTACTCAAATACACATACCTTTTATACCTGCACTGGCTCTTCCCTGCTTACCTGCAGCCTCTCTTGCCTAAGAAAGCTTCTGGATTTGTATCAGCTTTTCTCAGTTAACTCCTCCACAGGTGGAATAGTTCCTCTTAATCTAAAATGCTTCAAATAATCCATATTTCTTTCCTGTCCCTCTTTGAAACCCATTCTGCATATGCTAGGCATAACCTGGGCATTTTTGGCAATTTTTAAGTTATCTTCTCTACCTAGGTATGTCACAACAGCAAATCTACTAGTCATAATGTCTACAGTGTGGTCTGACCTTTGAAATGTTCTTACTGAGGGCTTTTCTAAACTAAACACAACTGGTATTACATCTTTGCCTTTTAATCTCAAACTCTTGGTTTCCCATTCATTTCGAGGCAATTTTTCAAATTCCTCTCCTTTATTTTCCAAGCTGATTTGCTCCAGTCTGTGCCATTACTCCCATTTCTCTGCTAGCACCGGCTTCCTCAGCGTCCCACAGCAATAGCTGTTGACATATTTTTTCCAATACTGCTTCCTTGGCCTGGACTAACGTTTCCGTCTCTCTGCTTTTTGGACTCTCTCTCTTTCCCCTCTGTCTTGATTTCAATTGATCTCAGATTTGTTTTAAATTGTTTTTTAAAACCTTAGTCTTGTATTTTTCCACTGTGAACCCAGGCCAGTCTGCGTTCTTCTAGCACATGGTACAGATGTTACAAAAGATGGGACTGAAAAGCAATGTAAAAGTACAATTCCATGCATGATCAACAGAAAACCCTTCTCTCTTTTGAAGAACCTGGGAGACATCCGCTCCCTCAAAAGTATTAATGCTCACTCCCATCTGTTTTCAAATAATTCTTGGAGAAAGCTAATAATTTCCCTTAATTTATTTGTTGATTGACATCTTTTGACAACACAAGGGCAATTCAACCTCTGATTTGTTTGCTAATCCATTTCTGCCAGCATTGCTTTAAGTATATGAGGTGTGAGAAATCAGTTCTTTTCTGACTGGACACATATTAAATGACTTTTATCCTATGCCACCAGCTGGAAACGGAAAATGTTTTAGTTTCTGTTGCCGCGCCCCCCCCCCAAAGGAAGAACGTATCAAAAATATACCCAGAAAACTGGATATTTTTGCAGCTCTTGTCATTGTGTGTAAATTCTAAGTTTCCCTCAGACAAAAATTTCCAATAACAATTTGGTAGTGGCTTTAACTCATTAATAGTAGTGTCTCATCAGAGTGAATACTTTTTGATTATAGATTCAACATTTGCTTTTTACAAACACGTTCACTTAAATGTTGCTGTTTGAGTGAAACTCCGTGCCAGTAAATATGTTGCTGGAACAGTCACAGAAGGCAGACAAATGGAGTGGGAACACAATTGAAGCAAATTTGTTTAAAGTAAACTGAATGATCGCACACAAATATTTTATGTGATATTTACTAAAACCTATCCCCTTGCCCATCTGATAACCACCACGTAATTTTTGCAAAGTAAGATACAACATCACGACAACAGGCCCATCAGAGCGTAACCTGTCCCTCCAAATGGTAGGATTTAACCAACAGTGGGAGATGCAGCATGCTGAGTTTTCATTAAAAGGGCAGACTTAGAGGTTAGTCTAAAATTCAGGTCACATACGCTTTTCACTCCAAATGCACGTATACGCTCAGTCCTGGTTTGACTGCAACCGCAGAATCCCTCCTTGATGAAATAAGCCATTTAACAAAGAAAATGTGACTGGAGAATCAATACTTAAAGGTAATGATAGGTAGAGGGTATGAATTGCTACCTTCTCCTGGTGGAAATATATCAGCTTTCTCAATTACTGGTCTGTCCAGCTATGTTTCTTTTCTTGGCTGCTCCAGGAACGCTACTGTTGTAGTACAGGGTAGTCCTACAGGTGCTATTAGGAGCACCACATCACTATCCTCTTTATTGGGCAGCAAGGGACAAGTGCGGGGGAGTCCAGCGGTAGTTGAGATAGTTTAAGTTGTGTGAGTTATGTGCTGGCCGGACAGAGAAAATGACACATTACAGCAGCTCACACTGCTTCCAATTCACTCAGCTCAAGCTGTGAATGCAGCCAAATATATACAATTTGCCAGCATTTTTATTAGTTATAAACTTCCATCTTCTCCATCTGAGCCAGTGAAATTGCTCTTGCAGCTAGCTGGATGAAAGGGCTTTGCTCCTGAGTGGAGAAGTCCTGAAATTAAATCCCAGATGTTGTGTGCAGTGAAATGGCTGCACTGCAAAGTAATGGCTTCGGGTAAATAAAGTTGGTATTGGAAACTTACATTGCAAACATCTGATGAACTCTTTAAAAGAGAGATGACAGTGTCACCACATCTAGCTCTGGATCAATGATGCTACTGTACACCATTACATGCCTAACATATAGATTGTAAGCCAGCTATAAAACCAATAAGCAGCCCTGGGAATCACAGACATTTCAAACCCAACAAAACACCAAGTGCTCATCTACCATATGTAGCGCAGTGACACTCTGTGCCATGGGGCGTACTAGTGAATACGAGCAAGCAAATTTGGGGCTGTTTGCAAAGTCATTTGACCGTGTTCCTCTGGCTGCGCAGCATTAGGTTTGGAGTACAGTATCTCTAGCGTAGCTCTGTTTCCTAGCTGCCTGGGCAGTCAGCTCCAGGAAAATGGGATTAACAGTGACCGCTACATGTGCGTGCAAGGAATTACTGGAGGTGACGGTAAAGAGGAGATGCCTGCGACCAGTGCAGCCACTGGTATGGCCAAGGGTGAAGGTCCTGATCCTACAAGAGGCCCAGGCTGTTAGCAGGGGTCTGCACAAAGCTGTTTGCAGCCCTACGGCCGGTGTCTCCGAAGCATCGGTGTGCAGTACCACCTAGAACTACAGCCTCTCCCGGGAGCCCGGAGTTCGGGAAGGCTCCTCGGGCTGCAGGTCTGACTGCTCTGACTGGACTAGATCCAGTGGGCCAGCCTAAAGCCCTTTTTGTGTGTTTATCTAACATGCATCACAGTAGGAGATACTGCTTTATGAAATACTTATTGTTTCTAATTACAACCCAGGGTTTTCCAGAACGGTGGCGTTGGCTGGCAGACATTCGCGTGGTCTCACATTGCCTTTTACTGTTTCTCATCCTCTCATTTGTCCAATAGACCATTGAACTATTGAGCAGCCCTGGCTGACACATTTTTGCAGCTCTGAGACCTACACCAGTAGATCCTCAGCACATGGGGATTATGATCCCTTGTCATGTTTAGGAAAAAAAAAGTAGTTTTTATCTGAACCAGTTAATGGGTTGGTGTTGCTATTAAAACTTTCCTGTCCACTTTGCACTGTGCAATGAGAGTAGTATACTCCCTGAGCTATTGTACAATTTCCTGAATAAGAAGCCAAATAAATGAGATTTCAGAGGGATGTTTTTCTCCTTGTCCCTCCCGATGGGTCATTATATCTTGGTGCAGAAATCCCAAAATCCAGTAGCATCCATGCTGATCAGAGACAACTTCAGGGGGTTCATACACCCGCCCTTGTTTCCAGGACCCTGAGGATGGCCCGCATGGGTTATGATATGGTGATTCCTCCAGCCTAACCCTTTGCCAACAGAAAGGCGTAAGTTCCTGTTAGGTGAGCAAAAGCCTGTAAGAGGTGGCTCACAAAGAGGAGTCCGCTCATCCCCAGGACAGAGGGGAGCCCCATGGGCATCTGACCGCAGGGACTGGAAATAGGGTGCGTGGAATTTCACCTACAGGTGCAGAGAGGCAGCAGAGATGTTCCCATGGGTTCACAGCCTCCAACGTGCGCTCCCAAAGAGCTTGATACTGCAGATCACATTTTCCTACATCTCTTACTCTCTGGTTACTATTGAGTTATTGTGATAAGGTCGATGAGGCACTGCTTTCTCTCTACTTGTGTGCACCACCTAGGAAAAGTCATACAAGGTGCTCCCTTTGGCTTTCTTACAAGTATATGGCCCAAGCAGGGCTTACAGCTTATATTGATTTGAGATCTAAGATGGGTTATTTTCAGTTCTTGATCAGAACCTACTGAGGACTGCTAGAGTGACGAGCTGCGATAAGTTTCAAAAGTGTGATGCACAAACCACTAAGGCCGAAGTATTGATTTTTCAAAAGCCATATGCCTCTGGAAGTTTGGGCATGGCTGTTCTTCAGTGATATACCACATTCATTTGAAGTTCTGCTGGGATATAATATCAAACCTGGCCCCGGCTGGATAAAGCCCTGAGCAAACTGGCCTGACCTCACAGCTGACCTTGCTTTGAGCAGTAGCTTGGGCTCGAGACTCTGTGAGGTCCCTTCTCACCTGAACGCTTCAGTTATCCTATGATTCAAACTTAACTAACACAACTGGCTGACTGACTTTTTCTTTACCAACACCCCCTGCCCTGTGATGGGAGGGTGTATATAAACAAGCACAAACGGAGGTGAAAGTCAGTGCTATGTCATTGCAAAGCCCAGCAAGCCACCGCTAAAATACATATGCAGCACGGTAACAACCAGACTAAAAATACCTACTGAGCAACTGTAAAATTTCATCCTGCCACAGGATCCAGCTTCTGAAACTTGTGTTATAACTAGAACTTACAAGGAGAAAAGCAATCAGATGATTGAAGAACATGTACAACGGAAAACAGACTTTCCCAGACTGGCAACATATTGACAGACTTCTGTCAGTGCATCATATATTAAGGTAAAAGAAACTTCCATGCTAGTCTAAACATAGGAAACGGATAATTTCTCCAGCAGATCCACCCCATCGCCTGGTCACGGTGTTCTTCATAACTGGTAAGCCTCTGAGAATGTTTTGGGATGGAAGCCCAGACTTCAGCTAAGATTTATAATGCATTATTATTTCCAACTTACCAGTGAAACTGAATCAGAGAAAAAGCACTGAAACTGAACTCTAACTTGGGCCAGGGGAGTTTTATTTCCTTGGGGTAACCATGGGTCCCACCACATCTGAGAACTGCTGTGCGCAGAGCAGGGAAATTGGAACACTGAAATCCCAACGAAACAGTCTCAACAACCAAAAAGCAATGCCCTTCACTGGATGTTGCTGCATTCTGGTGGAAAGTAAAAAAATCAGCTTGTGGTTCACAAGGAGTTGCAGCAAGAATCCACGATCCACTGACTTTTAAAACCATCAGTAAACCCCAGTTTCTTCCCTCTCCAGCCCTGGGCATAAGGTTTCCTCAGAGGCATGCCAGGTCATTTCTGGGCATGCACTTGCTGTAAAAGAGAGGATCGGGATTATTAGTTTTGTCCCTTCTCCAGTGGGGCTTGTACAAGTTCATAACGTTCCTGTACTGATAAGAGTGGTGCAGGCAATGAGGTCATGACTGCAGTTACCTTGGACCTTCGAGGGTCTCTGGGGAACTGTAGCCCTTTTCTCTAGGAATGCAGCTGCACGCTTTCAACCTGCATTTATCTTACAAAGCAGTGTGTCTCGAATCGAAGTTCTGCACAACAGGATTCTTCATAATGGACTTGACAAATCTGGGGCAGTGCATAGAAAATCTCCCTGCAAGGGAACAAGTTCAGGTGCACCGACACCGATTTTTCACTCTTCAGCAGATGGAAGGCTATTTAGAGGTGGAACACTGAAAATGGCATTATTGCCAAGACTTGCACCCTGGGGTTGAAGGGAAAGGAGCTGTCAAACAGAGAGGTTATGCTGGTAAGAAACTCCCAGACCACCCCAACTCCATTGCAGCAGGAGGACTGAATGATCAGTGACCTTGAGCAGATACTTCTTTTATAGGGGAGGAGGGCTTCATAAAGAACTGTTGCCCCTGTGGAATGTGTCCAAGGAGAGATAGGAGATGTGTCTGAGGAAAGAATCTAAGATGAAACAAGAAGTGTACAGGCATCCAAGCAGATGGAAAGTGGTAGCACTGACTGGCCTGACAGGCTCGTTTGTATGTGCATGGTGAAGCCTGGAGATGAGCTGCTAGGGATGGCTGAGCACATTCTCTCCCCGAGGACTTCTGGATGGGATCCTTAGACTGGGATCTCCCTGCGAAGTCAATGAAGCATACACCAGTTCCAGACTGTGTTGCCATGCTCAATAGCTTGTGGGAGAGGAGTATTTTAAAGACAGTCTTGCCACTCTGGACTTCAGAGGTTACTCTGGTGGGGGTCAGGATCTTCACTCCTCTGCTGTAACGAAGGGAATGTCTCAGGCAGGAATAGAGTCCCGGGGGGTCATACAGAATAAAGCTAAAAGACGGGCATGCTTCAGCTTCTGATGAATGGCAAAAGGGGAGGGATGAAAAGGCTTTTCTTTTCGTTGCCCCATCCTGCCAGTAGCTATTGGACTCTGTAAGGCTGCTGAGGTATTGCTAACTCACAGTGTTAGAATCTGCTCGTTAACTCCCCATGGATATAAGAGAGGAGTGAGGGCTTGTTTGGGAAAAGGCAGAAAGAAAGGGAGTATGGAAAAGATTTTGGAAGGAAAGCCAAGGACAATCAGATATAGTCATGATGCTTTGGCTGGGATGTATATTGAATAACACTTCCGAGTTGCCCATAAAGTCAAGATCCTGGCAGAGGATGGATCTGGATGCTAACTCAGCATTTGTGTGCTATGGTGAGAATACCACGGGGACTCAGTCCATTTTCCTCATTGAAATGATCAACTCAAGTGAATTAACTTGGTTTCCACCTCACCCAACCTAAATCATCCTCCTTTGAAGTTCTCCTTCCTCATTCACGCTTTGTTTGTGCCCTATATATAAAAAATCCAATGTGTCTCAAAGGCAGCTGGAGTAGAAACCACAGAAGGGACACAGAGGCCTTTTATCCAAAACAGACCTGCACAGTAAATTAATCCCATTTTTGGACACTGTAACAGCTCTCAGATTAGAGAGACAGAGAAGGTAGCACGGCTGGACTGCTGACTATACCTCTGCTTGCTGCCCTTGAAAAGGACTGATTCAGGGGACTTTGCTCACCCACACTAAAATACCTGGTGAGTTAGAGGAAGGTGGAAAACCTGGTCCTGATGTTGCATAAGCACATCATGTAACTTAAACTGAGGGATCAGTTCAACTCTGTAACTGTGAGCAGGCATAACTGTAGTGAATTAAAATTGTTACAAGAAGGAGTGAGAAGGGGTTTAGGGACTGACTTTTCTGTCATATCTCTCAGGGAGAAAATCTCAATGAAAGCCACCAGTATTAATGAAAGCCAACTGGAACTTGATAGGAGTTATTTTGCCGTTTTGTCAGCGTTGGTTGGAACACAGGGATTTGGGAAGATTTCCTTTGTAGAAGCACATCTAGGAATGCCGTGCTGTCTCCTCTGAGCTGTGAGATGCACAAGCCTTTGGGAATTTGTATTTCTCTCAGGATCTGGTTTGTATTCAGCTTTTCAGATTTATATGGGAGACCAACAAACCCACTTTACTGGCACCTGTTAACTGGATGAGAATACACGAGCACAGACACAAATCCTACCTACGTGCTGTGAGGGAACCAGAAGGATGGAAGGGAAATTCAGGTTTTCAGCTCTAATCACTGCACCTCTTCTAAAAATCACCCCCACGAGCTAAGGAGAGGAGAGCCTGGATGGATAAGCAAACACCTTTTCACAGTGGGTAAACTGCCAAGTCCCAAAGAATGGACTTCAAGAAAGTCCTTGTCAAATCATTAAACAGGTCATATCAAAGAAATGGCACATGAGAAAGTGGCCTCTGTTGCCCACTGTCACGATGGCTCTGGGAACTGGAGTGGGAAGGGGACACGGTCAGTGGGGACCAGCACAGCACATAGGGATCCCAGAGAAAGGCACATGCTACAGCTGAGACATTTCCTAACTGCATTTGCTGGTACTGCACTTGGCTCTGAGCAGAACCATTCGTTGCACTTTCTCAGGAGCACACAAACATTCCCTCCCATTTAAAAGGAAGAAGGAAGCGCTCAGCTGCAGGGGAGAACAGAGAAATCAGAGAGCGAGGGAGGGAGCAGCAAAGGAAAGAGCAGGTATAGCGCACGTCCGATGATGTCCATCTGTTCCTCATTAACCAGATGTCCCCCACCCACCTCCTGAAGTGCCATTGACTGTATATTGTCAGGACAAGAAGGGGATAACAATGCCACCATGGCGCAGACATTCATACACCAACAGGAGTCCTGCCATGCAGCCATCCCTCCCTCTACTACCCTTCCAGATTGGATGCCAAGTCCCTCTTTTTCCTAATCAGCTTTTAAACAGTTACATCCTCATAAAGCTTCTTGCATTATAATTGCCATGTGTTTCATCCCACTCTGAAAATGGCAAGTTATTTCAGCCCAGTTTACCAGAATCAGACTTCACTTCCTGTAAGTGTGTCACCACTTCCTGCAGTATTTAAATGAGAGAAGAGCGAATCCTTGATTTAAAAAGTGATTTCTGCTTGCCAAACTTCATCATTTTAAGAGTCAGAGAGTCCTTGGATTCACACCTGTATCCGAAGAACAGCAATAGATTTATGGACAATTCAACCTACTAAAGATTATTCAGAAATGCAGGAAGAGCCATAAATTACTTTGTCTATGTTGTTAGCCAAGGATCATTTATAATAATAGCCCATCGAGTCATCCTTACTCCAAGGGTGATCTGTGCATTGGTCTGTGTGTGGGCATGTCAGCGTAGGAAGACTGTCTCATACCCTAAGCTGTACTCACAGCCCGTTCATGGGAAGCCTTCCCTTCCCTCCACGTCCCTGATGAAACCAAAGCACTCAGTCCTCTACCCTGTAAATCATACCGCAGCATGGCTCATAAATTGTAGTGTGCAAATGGAGCATCTGCTGAGCTGCAGCCACAGATAACGTGATGCTTCCACCTATTTCCTTTTAGAAAAAAAAGCAGGTCATGCTGCGTGCTGGGTCCCTGACTCATGGAACAGCTAGAAGATAACCTGTGTCCTGATCTCGTCTTTTTGCTCTGAGCTCCTGCGCAGGGAACTTGAATGGGTGGAGGAGATCCAGGTGGGCAGGTGTCCTCCAGAACCAGCAGCTCTGAACACTTGCCAGATGAGCAGCTGAAGGCCCCACTCGCTTGTTGGGATAAATATCTCTACCTCTTTGAAAGTCATTGTACTTAGTGAGCCTGCAATGCTCCTAGAATAGCGCTAGGTTTCAATGCCTCTTCCCCGGGTGCCAGCTGTTGAACAGCTGGTCCTGAGCCTCATGTTGATGTGGGACCTCTGCATGAGTTGCACGCTCTTCTCGATGTCACGGTGTTATTACATTGCTGTAACCATGAAAGTAGCCTCAATGCGGGTGTCTGCTCGCTGTTAGGCAGAAGAGTCCTTCATACATCATTGACAGAAGTTGGTCCTTGAGCCCCGGTGGGTGATGAGTGAGATTGAACGGGGTGGGATCACTGAGCCCTATGCACATTACGAAAAGCCAAACAAAGCCAGGTGAGGATGGTAAGGATTAAAGAAAGACTTGGGCAAGGAACAAAACAGGGAACTTCATCAAGAGACAGGAGAGAATGGATGGCAGAGAGGGGAGTGAATGGTTTGAAAGAAAAAAGCCTAATTTAGCGAAGGGAACAACCACATTCAGAAAAGACAAATTATGAGCTGGCAATCTGAAGGCAGGAGATCCCCCACTGAGTCAAAGGGAGAGGGAGCAGCGGGTGGGCACATTGTGTTTGTTGTTTTCTCATGATCTCTATTTTCTGAGAGATGCTGGGTTCAGACATTATGTGCGAAGTTCATCTTTATCACACATGTGTTGCATCTAGCAGTGCCTGATGAATTAAAGTGTAAGCCAGGAGGCTTGTGCCTCATGATAAGATTCTGTGAAAGGCTGCACTTAAGCTACCTGGGGAAGTTGTGCAAGCCTGCAGGGAGAGGCAACTGCAGCAGGAGGTCAAGCTCGCGGGAAGGGATGGTCGATAGAGGCTCTGTACCCCTCAAATATCCCTGGAGATGCCCAGTCAGGTGCAGTGCTTTTGTCTCTCTTTACACTCCAGAGGCTAAAAGCACATTGGAAACTCAGCAGCTGGATTCTGCGGCAGCAATCTGATTAGTGTCCAACAAATGGCTCCCAGCCAGGTTTGTGACAACCTGATCAATCAAATTCAGAAAATCCCTTTTTAGCTCCACAGCTGACATTGGAAAAGATCTGGGAACATGTTTGGGAATTGAAGGCACCTGCTGAACATGAATGAGAAAGCAAAAAAAACCACAGGCAAGCAGGTGGAGAAAGAAATGAATGGATGATGGTGAGATGATTCCTTGTGCTGGTGTGTGGAAGAAAGCAAGCAATGTGAGGTGCCAAACTGTGTCTTTGCCTGCATCACGTAGCACACATGAGGCTGCGCTGCGGTGGCGAGTTAATGTGGATGGATGCATTTCCATGTCTTGCTTTCGCAGTGGAAAAACACACCTGAAGATTTCTCCAGGTGAGTTACAACTGACATGGAAAGCCTGAGGAGAAAGCTAGAATCCAGCAAGACGTGGAAAGGCATACCCACAGTGACTGTTGCTGCTATTAAACACCATCTGTCACAGATGTACACAGGAACTCACTATTGGATCCTTCTTACATCACAAAGGTTAAATGAGATAATCTGCATCTTAGCCTCACACGCATCATCGCTGACCATCAGAATCAGTGGATTATGCTCACTTGTAGTAGCTATGGATTTGATCCAACATATCAACTTCAGGCTGTACTTCCCTGACACTGCCCAAGACTTCAACAGCACAGAGTTTCTTTTTCTTTTTTTCCTTTGCTGTTTTCTTCTTCTCCTCACTCAAAGCATTGTAGAGTTGGTTTGTTTTTTAATAAAATCTTTTTTAGGTACCAAGTAAGTCTGCAGTTGCAGCAAGAAAAATACCCCAGTGTTCTCTCTTTCCCCTTTGGTTCTAACAACATCTGAGTATCAAACGGGCTTTGCTTTGGAGAGAAAAAAGATAATAATAAATGACTTCTTAAAATAACTCTGCTGAGGAAAATATAAGTTTGATTTCAACTGCAGAGGGAATAACTTTTTTCCTGGCTCACTCACTGACTCCAATAGAAGACCAGCAAGATCTGATGCGACTCCTGCAGAGACCTCCCATGTTCAAAGCATCTGGGAGCTTGCAAGAAGTACTGTAGAGCTTGAATCGGCTCTAATACATTACTGATTGCAATCCATGACATCTCCGCAGTGCTTTAGAGATCATCTTTGTACTTCACACCTGGAAAACAGGCAATACCCTTCTATGGTGTGATAGGCAATGGGGCCAGGTAATAGCACACTGGAAGGATGGTGGAGTGATCTGGATACGGACTTAAGACTTGGCGAAAAGTGACTTCAGCTCTGCCGCAGTCTTTGTGTATACTTGGCTAACCACTTAACCTTCCTGTGTCTGAAATTTTCCACATATAGAATGGGCATGGGAGCATTCTCTTGTGCTCCAGGGACACTGGGTGATGAAATGCATCAAGGAGTGAAAAACCATGCACTGGCAGGATGACTTCTGTTGCTGTGAGCAGAGGACAGCAATGGCATGCATAGAAAGCACAAGTTGAAACCTCACAAGCAGCATTGGTTTTGCTGATGAAAAATGGGACATTTCCTTCAGTAAATCATCTGTTAGTCTTTGTTTACCTGACCAGCGATGGCACTAGTGGGTTGGGAATGTCATCCTGATTGGTACCAGTAAAACTTTCATACCACAATCTGCCACTCCTTATTCTGGAGGTGCCATGTGTGTAATGGAAAATAAATTTATTTTGAGAGGTTTAAAAATGTTATTGAGACCATTCTTATGTTCCTCCTCTGTGAAAAGAAGCATCAGTTACTACTCAACTAACCACACAGACCTCATAGGAGGCCATAATGATCTTTAAAAAAAATACTAGAATAGTCTTTCTATGCATAAAAATGTCAACATTTTAAACTCTTGCCATTCAAAGAAACTTCTATAGGGAAGCTGTGGATTTCCAGCTTTCTCAGTGATATTTGAAACAGGGTGGATGGTGTGAGGGTTAAAGGTGGCTTTGTGCTGCGTTTGTATTTTTCTGACCATCAGACCAGAAGAGATTAGCTTAGTCTCTGATGCAAGTTATAGTCACCTCAGGGCTGTTCTAACATATATACCTGACCAAATCATAATTCAAAACCAGGTCTCACTGAAGCAGGGGACTCTTGGAACATGATGTCTTGTTACTTGTACTATTCGTCCTTTGGCCACATCTGCTAATTGAGGGGAGGTTTATGCATTTCTTGACTATGTGGGGGTTTCCATATAGCAGGGAACTTAAACCAGCAATGCCCAGCAATGTTAGCAGAGGTCAGGATCTCTTTCTGACTCTGTGGAGTCAGGCAGCAATACAATTAACTGAAACAGCATGATGTTTTCTGTTCTGAAGAAAAGAAGTCACTGGCTTCAAGACTAGATCTTGCCTGTTTTGGGCCTTGGGCAGGTGTTGTTTTGGAGGGGACAAATCACAGAAGTCACTGTGTCTGTTTAAACTAATAAATGAGACAAATGCACATTTTTCAGGGAAGAGATACTTCAGCCCTGAGAAGAGGCCGTAACCGGGTGCACTAGAAGGCTACGCAGGCTCCTGGTGAGTTCAAGAGTTGGTATCTGAGGAACCCAGCATGACCCCATGACCCAGCAAAAACCTGTATGACACAGTAGTACCTGATATAACCACTGCAAAATCACCACGATAACCTGGCGTGACCCACAAGATTGACCCTGTGACAACATTTGATTTATTACAAATGACATGGATTTAATCACTCACTGGAGAATGCCGAATGACGCAGCACAGCGTTGCTCACTGTGGCTCTACTGAACTGGCATGCTCTGATTGGCTTCGGCAACACACCCATTGGGTGATTCATCCAATTAAAGAGCGGCCAATCCTCCCAACGCTAATGAAATACATCTCTATTTTACTTGTAGCACTTTCTAGCAACCCATTTAGGCTTTTCTGCTGCTCTCAACACCCTAAGGTATGAGCACATTGTAATTGATGGACAGCTGGTTTGCAGTTGAGGTTAAAAGGAAAACCTGGTTCCTAATAGGACAGAGGTGAATAATTTGTGAGTTTATAATCAGAATACAAATGTTCAGTCAGCTAATTAATTACCATACTGGCTTAGCACAGGTTGGATGATGTCCCCCACCCCAATAACATTAACATAGAATTGTTAAGGACTGTGTGTACTAAGCAAACTAGTGTTAAAACATTGTTCTAAAGTGTGTCAACTATGTCTCAAATATGGTTTGAGCTTTCCTGCAGACCATGAGAGAGACGCTGTGGTTCTTCTCCACTGGAAGGAAAAGATAACTTCAAGGTGCATAGCAAACTGCCCACTAACATCACTAATGTATTAGCATATGTCAGCCAGAGCGTAGATATAGTTTGGTCCTCAAATTCATTCTAGTTGTTTCACCCCCATTTAATAGCACAAAACAGCAAAGAATTTTGCTTAAATTCCATCTGAAGACATTCTGTACATAGAGGAAATCCTGAATGACATAAGTTCAGGGACATATGAATGTGATGGTAGATTAAGACTCTTTTCTCCTCTGTCATTCTGGACCGATTATAATCCAGACATGCTGGAAGATCTAGTCCACACGTGAAGAACAGCCAATAAGGTCTGTCATGAACTAAACTGGTTCAATAGTTTTGTCTCAACCCTCATGATAGACCTGATTTTTCCTGTTAGAACCTCAGTTTCCCTTACTTCTTTTGCATGTCCCTTGGTCTAACATCCATGAGGTCCCAGCTCACTTCCTTCCCTGCATGAAAATGAAATCTCCCCTCAGCTGTAGTCTCTACCCCAATTCCCCACTCATTTTGCTGCTGTACAATTAAAAAACAGATTCTTCCTCATTTGCTCTCACCACCCTCCTAATCTAATGCCCTGGTGTTGTAACAGCATGTAGAGATGTGAACTGATCTGCCTCCCATCTTGTCATCTCCTCTCACGTATCCAACTCAGTTCCCAGGGTCTGATTTTGTACAACTATGAACATTTATTCTTGAAAATTGATCACTGGCCCAGAGGCTAAATGTTTGTTATCCGGAAAAAAAGAAGAAAAAAAAAAGACGACATTACAATTATTCTTATTTTATGTCCTGAAAAGGGCAGGAAGTCCTGCTACATTAGCAGTGGATGGAGCAAGGGTGGCTTAAGAGGGTCTTGACAGGTTCATAAAGTCACAATATTTGAAAGCAAAGTCCACATTTGATCACCTATCAACAATTTATCAATAGCTCAGTGATCAAAAACAAAGCTGTTTCACTTCATTAAACACATTCAGTGCCGTTTGCTCTACATTCCAAATGGCTGAACTGATGTTCCAATGCAGCCTATTTTTAGTATTTCTGATTGGTTCATTATTTGGGAAAAGCTACTGACTGTGTATCTGCTGCAGACATCTAATTCTTCATGTGGATTCTAAAGAAGAGCAGGGCTTCATATAGGTCTCAAGAATTTGTTTGGCTGTGGGTTCAACCTCTGTCCCTGCTGTGGTGCAGCTCAGTGAAGTGATGGCCATGGAGCTTTCCTCTCCCTGAGTCCTTTCCTTTGTTTGTATTACGGGGAAGAAGCCATGTACCATATTACACCTTTTTCCAAGAAAACTAAGATCAAGAATGACAGAAAACTAGCAGTCTCAGTGAGAATTAAACAAGCTACTCAAAATAAGTGATCTCTTGGGTGTCTGAGTAAATTACCACCTCCAGATCAGATTTTATTTATTTTCAGAACAAACTATTTCTTTGCTGGTAAATCCTGCAGTTTTGTTATGAATCCAATGAATTTTCCCTGGTAAGCGACAACCCTAGAGACAGAAGTGGCCGTGTATCCCCAGGGCAGATACCACACGGGCAAAAGCATTCCAGCATTGCCTCTTCAGCAAGCTTCAGCCCTATGTGAAAGGACAGGATCTGCAGGTCACATGGAGATTAGTCTCTGTGTCCTCCAGCCCTGCCCGCTAAAACTGCAAAGGAGAAATCCAGCTGTGATGACATCTTCTGGCTCCAGATTTCTCAAGCACTCGGAGACATGTCTGGGACCAAGCTCCCTTTCAGAACCCCAAATAATACAGTACCCCTCCCATAGGAACAGAATGAGATGCGATCATTCATTCTTTTCAGACTACCTGTGGTTACCAAGTATGGGGGAAAAAAACCCTCGAACCACACAGGCATGCCCGTACAGGGATACGGGAATTAGATTTGGATTGAGAGCTGAGAGAGGCTGCTACCATAAATCTCCATGGCACAATGTAATGTGACCTTGCATGGGTCTTGGAAGCAGCACACCTGAGTAAGAGCTGTGTCCTGACAGCTCCCAGACACACTGCTAATTTGCCCGTGCAGAGCACCATGCTTGAGTAGCCATTAGGGCTTGAAATACCTAAGCTAGCTTGCTTGGAGTTATTTGGGTATCATCTCCTTCTGGTGCTGGGCAGACGTGCCCTGTTCTGCATTCTGCTCTGCCTGGAGAAGGAGGTGAAGTCAATTCTAGGTGTAATAGCCTCTTACTGATGTCAAAAGCAACAATGCAGAAACAAGTTCTACACGCTTGCTGTCTTCTGCTTTGCTGCCTTTCATATGTCATTTGTCATCTTAGATTGTCACTTCTTTGATGTAGGGACAACAGCTTTTCTGTATGCACAGTGTCTAGCATAAAGGTGTTCCCACCCTACGTGAAGCATTTTGATGCAGACGCAATGGCGTAATGGCAATAAGAGGTGAAATACTCAGAAACCCTCTGCCGAAGAGCAGCAGCTAGAGAGGAACATTAAGTTTTGGTTCCCCTGCTTTACCAAAGATAATCTGGCCAAACCACGGGTTCTCTGCCATGAAAACTGTGCCTCAGGCCTCCAGAAGAAGGACAAATTCATGTGCTTACAGCTGTGAGACCAGCAGAGATGCCTCAGGGAAGGAGGTGGCCGTATCTGTCTTGAGTTGCTGATATAGATAAATTTCTTGGTACCATCGAGTCCTGACAAAAATCTTATACCCCAGCTCCTTTGGTTTTTCCTCTCCCCAGCTTTCCTTTGTCAGACTTTACAGCACAGAGCCACGACCACTGGTCACACTTTCCAAATTGCTGCAGGTCCATGGTTGGCTGGTCTGTGTGATCGATCCTGCCCTGTCTATGGGTGTCTAAACCCTTCTTTCTCCCATGGGCTGGAGCAGGGGTGAGAGGGAGAAAAGGCCTTTAGGGGTGGCAGATGCTGGCATCAGACAAGAGAAAAACCATCCCATTTCACAAGGCAGAGAAGATGGATGAGGAGGTCTGTCCATCCATCAGCTCCAGCTGATATTCCTGCTTTTCTCAGCAATTCAAGTCTCTCCTACCTCTGAGTCCCGGGGTTTCTCCTGACTCACCCTCCTCTTTCAGACCGTATTTCTCAACTACCTCCTTCCAGCACTCATGCTGCATTCCTATTACCACCTCCCCATGGCGTGCCATGGCCAGGTCCTGGGCCCTCTCTTGCCTAATGTTTCCTTCTGGCCAGCTGTGCTTTCCAGCTGCCACAGACCCTTCCAGCCCCAACTGTCCCTCTGTTTCCAGCATGCAGAGGTGCTTTCCTCCACAGCTGAGTCAGTCTACTCCCAGAAACAACCCATCCCTTCAGTTTCTGCATAAGAGTATAAATCCTCCCTGGCCTTGGTGCCTTTACATCCTCACAGTGCTCTTTCTCGCAGTCTTGCTTTGCTCTGAATGCTTTCCCCCTCGCTGTTCTTGTAAATGTGGGCCAAGCTGTAATGATGCAGCACACAGAAAAACACCTTTCTCCTGTGATCTTAGACAGCCCCTGGAATTAATTCCTGGAAAGCCATTCTTGGCCTTTCTGAGTTACGCTTTCCTGTGAACACACGGACAAAGTGATGACTGAAGAGGGGAAGAGTGGAGTGATGATTGGGGAAGGGTGGTGCAACGATTAGGTGGTCACCTGAAATTTAGGAAAATTGTCGATCCCGTGCTTTTCCTGTGTGCTGTGCTGCTGTTTGTGTTGCAGTTCACTCGGCAGGGTAGACGTGTTCGTTTCTCTGTTGCTCCCCTTCCCAACAGCAAAACAGCTGCACTGCTCTGCTCTTGGCAGTTGTTTCCTTCCAGACTATTGAGTACGGCTGCAATGGAGGGGTCTCAGCTAGAGGACACTGTGCAATATTCAGCTCCAATTAATCTCCAGCATCAAGCCTGTTCACAGCTGCTCTGTTACCCCAAACCATTGCACTTCATGATAGACCCTCTCATCCTCCCTGTTTTCCTCCCAAACCTCCTATTGAACTTTTCTATGAATTTTCTCTTCCTTGAAAGGAATACGTGGCTCCTACTTTTGGAGACACAAAGGGAGCAGGAGAGATTTAAAAAACTCCACGATCGAAAGGCTTAGGGGTCTAGCCCACTGTGCAATCCCTCCCAGCCTGGAAGATAGGAAGGAACCTAGCCCTGGTTATTTCTTGAGGGAGCAGCTACATGTCTCCACTTCTGTTGTTTTACAGGTCAACTTACAATTTCTCTTTGTGCTGCACACACTGAGATGATAGGGCTCCAGGCAGGCAAATTATTTGAGGAATATCTGGGACAGAGGCTTCTACACCAAACTAGCACCCCCTCATCCCAAAAGCATACACTGCAGGGATGCTCTGAGGCAAGTTGGAGGAGGTAGGAGCATGGAGACAGCTATTGCTGGACCTTTCCTCTCCCCCAGCTGCCTTTGCACAGTGTGTTGGGGATCTCTGTCTCTCACTCAGTTGTTTTTTCTGGACACCAGCCCCTCTTGCTGCCCCCAAAATACTCTAAACCAGCTCTTCACCCTGCCTACAATGTTCCCACTGTCTGTGGCCAAGCATGAATGCCCAAACGCAGGGAAACCATCCATCCTGCAGTCATGTCGTTCAGTAAAACTTCATAGTTGCTTCAACCTGTACTTTTTTCACCTCTCAAGCACCATTCCTTAGTCTCTGAGTATTTGATTTCTGTCTCCAACCCCCGCCTTCACGGGAGATGACATTCTTTTCTGCTCGAGTCCTTTCAGGCGCTACTGATCTTGAAGCTCCCCAATTACAACCACTTTTCTTGTGATGGTGACACCTTAAGAGACAACAGCAGCTGCCTATAAAGGGCCTCTGCCATCTGTTTCCTCTGCCACTTCTTTGAGACAGCTCTAGCTATATACAGAAAAATATTTATCACAGTACATTCACTCCCTCACTCAAAAATGAGCAAGAGAAAAATGTCTACTTTCATGATTCTGCCACTGCCCTTCAAAAACCCGTGACCCTCAGCCTAAGGAAAAGGGCAATGCTTGAATCTAAAAGGAAGCAGCAGAAATTCTTGATGATTGATCCCTTGAGACCCTGTACTCTGAAGGCAATTCTGGGAGGCATCTGCATTTGGAAATGACTCCTCATGGCTGGCTGAAAGGCAAAAGTCAGAGCCAGGCCACTTCATCTCAACCACCAAGCTTTCATACCGACCACGTCTGAAAGGAGATGCACGTGCGCATGTGTGCGCGCGTGCACACACCCACACCCCAACACACTTAGTTGTCAATCCTTTTCCACCACTTCCCCATAGAGGTTGAACGGGATGGGATCAAGGGGAGTAGTTCCTACCCAGGAGGACTATGGGCTAGAAATGTAAAGGAAAGAGAAGAAATGTCATCGGGGTGAGGGCTGGGGGAGAAAATGGCAGACATGAGAGATGATGTGGAGAAAAAGGGAAGAAAAGAAGAAACAGTGAATTCTGAAGGTGATGGAGAGAATGAAGAAAAATTGAAACCAAGAATAAAAAAAAAAAATTGACACTAAGAAAGAAAATTATTAGGCAACATCTTCAGGAGGAAATAAAGCTCCAGGAACAGGTTCTCAGAAATTTACTGGTTACAATGGACAGGTCACAGTAAGGTTGCAGGAGTCAGCAAATAGGGTTGGATCAAAAGTGTTTTGATTGACAGTGCTTGGTCTATCATACTGAATGAACATGACCATAAACCTGGGAAATATTCAGTGTTCAAGCGTGATCCATTGCATTGCAGCTACACTGGTGTATAAACAAGACCTGAAGAAAGAGAAGCTCTCTGAGCGATAGCAAATTTAAGAATGAAATGTAGTTATGAAGCAGTGGGAGGAGGAAAATAAAACAGACACTAAAAAAAAATCATGTTCAGCAGGAGAATGAAAACTGAGAAATAGGAAGAGAAAAATCAGAAAGGGATAGAAAATCCAGGGAACGGAGGTGGATAGTGTTATTCTTTATTTGACAGAATGTATACTTTCTACAACAAGCTAAATCGGAAATTTATAGTTGTTTGCTTCTAGCAAAAAACACACATCAGAAAAATTCCTACCCATGGATAGGATGGCATTGCATTCGCAAGTTTTTGTATACCTTCCTCACTTTCTGTTTTTCACAGCTAGCCTGTAGGGGTATATGCTCTGGGGGAATAGGAGCTGCAGGATAAAGGCCATACGCTTCTCTGGGGAGTTATAGATTTGATAGGAAGCTAGTATAAAAACTTCAGCAGCCTCTGCCACAGAAACAGAAGTGGATTTCACCTATCCTGCAGGGCTTGTTATGAAAACTCTGATTGTGTCGTTTGGAATTTTATGGGAGAGCTTTTCTGTAACACAAAGAGGATAAATAGGGCTGGGAGACAGAAAGCTGTCAGTAAATAAAAGAGATGCAATGAAAGATAGAAATGCAGAAAGAAGAAGAAGAGAAGGGTGAATGCCAGGGGGTTTATGGTCACCTCTGCCATTTTACATGCTCACCGATCCAAGGTGAGGAGTCCGTAAGAGGATTTTTGCCCCTCAGGGAGGGCAGCCAGGTTGAATTTTTCTAATGAGGGTGAAAGACGATGAAAATGGAAATAGTTAAAAAAGGAGCTGCTGGACTGGATGAACCGCTGCCATAAATAAGTGCAGAATCTCATTAACTTTGGGGCTCACTCACACTGGAAGTGAATTCAGCCCTTGGTTTGTCAGGTACGGCACTGGCAAAGCGGGGACATACAGTGACCTTGGGGGCACGGCTGTTTAAAGCACGCACAGCCCTTTCTCAGCCTCATTCTCCCCTTGCCTACACGGCCAGCGTGAGCAGCGTGGCTCCATCCCAGTCAGTGAGGTTGCATCAGTGCAAACGAGGGGAGAATCAGGCCTTCATCTCTTGTGCATAGAAACACTACAGTATTGTACGTCATCAGATGCCAGTTCAGTAATCATTTCCACAGATACAAGAGAAACGAGACAACCTTGTTTCTAATTTAGTCATGATAGCATCAAAGAGACCCAAAGCCTATTGCTTTCTGGGAAGCAGGGACTTCAACAATAATAATTCTTCGCACATATATAGCACCTTCATTGCTAACTACTTACTTTATACCCTGGGGTGTGAAGAAAAAGGACTCCACTTAATTCCATATGCTCTTAATTGCTCTCTATCCCAGATCCTTCCCAGAAAAATATGATAGAAATACCTAAACTCGCTGTTAATTTGTCAAATTAGGGCAGTCATTGACACCAGCAGAAACGCAGGCCTAGTTTGCATCTTATATTGCAACTGTGTAGCATAACATCTAGAAACAAAAGAAATGCCAGACTAAGTAAATCTGAGCTCCGTTTAATCCCTGACAAATGTTTCAGGGAAGAGGCAAGAACCACATGGCAGTCAGATAGGGGATAGACTGCCCTTGTGAATGTTATCCTAGTTTTTATGGCAACTGGCTTAATTGCTGAATTATGAAACACCCAAAATGCTGTTCACATCCATTAGGAGGACGCTTAATTTTTGTGAACTCTGTCGTAAATGCCCACTTGCTTGCTAAATGTTGTTAAAATCTTGGCCACGGGAGCTCCGGTGGCAATGAGCTCCACAGCCCTGATACGCATCAAATGAGAAAGCTTTAACTGGGTCTCCGGTGACTCACGTCAGGTCCTCTTGTCTGTGTGCTACAAAATGGGGAAATCAAGAGCTACTGATCCATCTTCTCTAGCCCATTCATTATTCAATACAATCCAATCGCTTTCCCTCTCATTCACCTCCTTTTCCAGGCAAACATGTCTAGTCTTGCAGGCTGCCTTCATACGCACGGTCTTTCCTCCTCCTCCTTCTCCCTGTCCCCCTTTTACAAACCCTCTTCTGACTTTGCAAACCCCCCCCCTTGGATGGCCCTTGCTCCTGCACTCTCTGCTGTCCCCCCTGCTCTATCCTTTATGCCTGGGGACTTGCTGGCGGTGGATTTTCTGTCTACAGCCATGTGCTGCACTGGGCCGCTAACAGCAATAGCCCTGTTTCTGGGATCCAGCGAGCTGCCGTGGTTCGCGTAGAGCCCTGCACGGTACGCAATCCCCCTTTTCCCAGCAGGTACCCTCTGACCTGACTCACTGAGGTTCGTTCAGCTTGATCTTTGAGATCCACAGGGCCTGGAGACCCCAGCCCCATCCATTTCACCCCCTTAGGCGTTCCTGAGCATCTCAGAGAAAAACCACCCCCCTGTAAATAGCTTGAAAAGGATGACTGCTTGCTGAGCCACTTCTTCCTGACAACCGGAGAGCCTTCACTGTAGTGCACAACAACTGCCCCAGGGTTATGGCTACAGAGACCCTTATTTTCCATTTGGATCCCGGCCTGATCCATGTCTGAGAGTTGCCAGGGAGGGTATTTAGGGCTGCTGTGAGCTCCTTCCAGCCCAGTTAGCTGGCTGCATGCAGATGAGCCAGCTCATCAACTGAGCTGCCAGTGAGCCCTCCGGCCACGGGAGGTTGGAGGCAGCAAAGTGGAGGGATGTCAGCTTGACCACAGGCAACGAGCAACGAGGGGAGCAGAAGGAGGGGCTTGGGTCTCACCCCCCCTCAGAGGCAGCCAGGCTGTCCTGGGGGGCAAGAGAAGACAGCGACAGCAACTGGTGTCATACGCTGCTTCGAGGAGGGGGAACACTGGGCAGAGAAAGGAGGAGGGGGAGAGCCGGAGAGGGGATGGAAAAGAGTTGCTTTAGAGAGTGGAAGCGGCACGGCTCCAGAAGGACGGGGTCCTTCAGCTGGGGGGGGGAATGACTGTACGGGAGATGGGGGAAAGCCAGGGGGAAGTGATGGCAGGAAAGAGGACAGAGAGATGAGACGGCAGGAGCAAAGGGGACAGAGGAGAGCAAGGGCAAGACAATATAACAAAGGAAAGAGCAAGGGGATGGGCCTCAGAGAACTTGGAGAGAAACAGGCAGAAATAATGAAGGAGAAGCTGCTTTTGAGAGAAAGCACAGAAGAGACATGAAGATGAAAGAGAAAAATAAAGAGGAAAAACAGAGGAGGAAAAAGAGAACAAATTAAAATGGAGATGGATAGAATGAATCAAAGATGGAGGGTGAGGAAAAAGCTGGGGTCATACAGGCAAGGGAAAAATAACTTTTAGGTGTACTGTATTTACAATACGTTCTGCATATGCCTGACCTGTTCTGCGCTCTGTGTTTCCCCTGCCGGGTAGCTGTCGCCTTGGGATGGAGGTTGCGGGGGAAGGAGAAGGAGCGAGAACCCCACTGCTAACCCATTCCCCTGGCAGCAGCCCCCTTCCCTCCCCGAAAGCCCCCTGCAAGGGGGAAGGTTTCTTGCCCCTGAAAGGCAGCGGCACATCCCCTGACAACGAGTGCAATATGGAAGGGAGAAGCAGAATGGAGCAGCGAGGGCTCCCCCCTGGGATAAACCGGGTATGCTTGATTGGGAATCTGCTCTTAAAACAGGGGCAGGGGGCAGAGCCATCTGAGAGCCTGAAATGTTCCCTGCTCCCCCCGGCAACCTCCTCGCTACTGCTTTTAAATTAAATAAATATGGAGATTCTGCTGTCAAACCTCAGCGGTCCTCCTCCCCCCAAACTCTCGCTTAGATCGTACCAAAGCGCAGCGAAGTGAGACGGGGGCTCAGAGGGCTACATGGGGAAAGGGATGGGTTAAAAAGGGGCCATTGGATAGGAATAGCTCCTGGTCTTCCTGGCAAAGAGACATTTGTTCTATCTCTGTGTAATTTCTTTATACATTACTGCTGCCACACTGCATCTCCACGTCCCTCCCACTGCATTTCACTCTCACTCTCTTCAGCAAGGCAATTTCTGGTGCATTTCAGGACAATATTAACCCATTCCTCTTTCTCTGTCAGTAGGAAGGTTCGTAATCTAAAAGCAATTTAAAAGTCCATTCTAGCAACTCTCTGGTGAGGAACAGCATTTCCTTGTCAAATCTTACAAAGGAACCGAGCTTGCAGGTCTCAGCCCCTCAAATCCCTGCCTGCTCGGTGACTTACAGTCAGGTGTGAATTCAAGCTGCAAACCAAAGCCACCCAAGTCCAGGATCCCGAGTCATTCTCCCTCACCGTCTGCCACCCCACTTTTTAAAATCCTTTGTCTTCCTCTTCATCCAAGGCCTCTCCGGCTCTGCATCCTCCTTCTCCCTGGCAGATGCAATGCCGGCAGCAATCAGCTCTGTGCCGGGCCATTGCCTCCTGCTGCATCTCAGGGCTGTGCTAGGCTGCTCCCGGTCCTGAACCGTGAAGACACGGAGACCCCGACTTAATCTACTGCTGTTTTCACTACGAGTTCAGAAAAGCCCCTGGATTAGGACAGCAAGAGTCAGGGAAAGGACCCCGGTAGATTTGTGGATCCTTGGAAGTAGGACGGCAGGCAATTCCGCAGCGCAAAACAAGGGACGCTGAGAGAAACGAAGGATAAAAGAAAGGAAATTGGGAAAGGTAAGAGGGAAGATAAGGAAAAAAACACTCATAAGATGGGTGTGAAAGGAAAGAGGTGCCCTGGGAGCAAAGAGCAGTGGGAGAAGGCAGTGCGAGGAAGCGACGCAGCGCCAGAATTGTCTGGCAGAAGCTTGTCCACTGCCTGTGCCCTGCCTCACTTTGCTGTCAGCTCTTCATTTTTGCAAACACTGAAACTGCACTTAACTCTTATGCGCTGCTCAGATATAACAAGCTGGAAAGGGAACAGATCAGCTCATTAATTTTCCTTGGGAAGGGTCTCTAGGCAGGAATTATTTTCTGCACCAACATCCATTCAATTACTTGCCTTCACACCAGTCAGATCTACAGGGATGTCTAACCCCATGCGCATCACTCATGCCTGCCTGCCCTGGACTCTTCTCTCCCTCGTTCTCGGTATAAAAGCCTCCCAGACCTATCCCTTTCCTAATAATAATGACAACATGACAAAACTAATAACCTACAGATATAAAATACATTTCATTTGCTTGCTTCGTAAGACCCTGATAAGGCATCGTCGCTCACTTTTTGAGATCCTGCAGGAGATCTACAGGAGCTAATGAAAGAATTAGACAAGGCATCACTCATAATAAAAAGTGGTTTTTAAAACATTGGGTGCCAAGAAGGAATTAGGCTGGAAGATCCGCAGCCATTTCGAAGTTGTAAGAGGTGCAGTATCCATGTGTGGCATGAGCTTGCAGATCTCAATTGCTTGGTGTACGTGTGTGTTTTGTGCCTACGCAGTTAAAGGGCTGAGAAATGCCATTTTTCTTGAAGGGCAAAGATTTTTGAATGGCCCGGGGACACATCTGGGCAACCCCAAAATCTGAGAAAGGATTATCTCAAGGAAGATGAGGAAAAAAAATCAGAAGTGTGATCTGCAGTAATGGGAACTGACACCACCTTTCTGCTTTGGCCCCGCCATGGAGCAGGGGCTCTCTGTAGGACACAAGAAAGGGGGGAAAGAAATCCTGACAGAGGAGGAACATCCCAAATGACACTCCTTTGTGGAGCAATACAAAGATCTGAAAATCCTGACTGAAATCCACTGTGGGGAACAGAATGACTGAAAAGAAGGAACCCCAAAATTGAAAGCCCGGGGACCAAATTCTCTAAGAGGAACTTGCAATTCTGACCGCAGCATATCTGTGTGTACGGCCTGAGACTGAGTCTCCACGTCCATTTTTGCTACTGGATATCTTGGCCAAGAAGAGAAAAGACAATTTAGCACCGTATTTTGAACACGAGGAGCCCACCATCTCTGACAGCCTACAGTGTTGACTAATGCCAGTGTTCCCCCGCATCCCCAGAAATGAAGGCAACCTCATCAGAGGCTTCCTACCAGTAGCAGGAGGCAGTTTGGGCTCTTTCTCTGATTATTTTCTTGTTACAAAGCCTCCTGCCTTCACTACCTCCCCTCACCCTATAGACCTGCCCCGACACCCACCCCAGGCAGCAGAAGCCCGTCTGTCCCACCCGCTTTCTCAGGTGTCTTTGCCACCCCGTGGGCAGGCTGTGTGAGCAGAGTCCAAGGGTTTTGCTGTTTTTACAGCCTGCTGGGACCAAGCCCTTCCCTCCACAAATCTGCCCCCCCTCTGTATCACGGGGGAAACGAGCTTTTCCTGCACCCTTCTCCCTCCAGCTCACCAGCAGGCAGCTTTCACCAGGGAAAGCGAGTCAACCAGGGACACCTTTCTGATTCCTTCTGCTGAGAAAGAAGATAAACCCCCCCTCTAAGGGGATCAGACATGATAGTAAGAGACCCGATGTCCAGGGGCCGGTGGGGATATTTGGCTGTGCTGTTCTGGGAACAAGAACGTGCCAGCCACCAGCCCATGCAGGCTGTGGGGCTGCGGGAAGCCAAATGGAGGCATCCCGGTGCCAGACCTGTGCCGTACGCCCCCCCCAGCAAAGCAAAACCCATGCTCAGGCCCTGCTCGGCATGTGGCCGTAGGGCTGGTTTTGCTTTCTGCTGAGATGCTCTTGCTACCCAGCCTTTATCCAAGTTTTGGTGCAACCTGTGCCCTCGGGCTAGGAACTCAGAGCTGGGCTCAGCTCTGGTGTGGTGCATTGCACCCTCCTACCCCCCCCACTCTCGCTGCTTCTGCCCAGCACCCAGGGGCTGGAGGAAGGGGCCAGCCCAAGATTTACACAGCTGGAACACGCTGCCAGGGCCATGCAGCTTGTGCTCAGGCTGCATTTCACACCCCTCATGCAAGGCTGCAGTTGGAGCCCGCTGGAGAGCATCAACAGGGAGGGCAGGGGGATTGGGCTGGCGGCACAGCATCGAGGGGGGCCGGGGGCACTTTGGAGCTTTTAATTGGAAGCATCCTGGTGCTTTCCTTTGCAGTGCAAGCCACTTCTCCAGAGTGCCTGTGGGGTCCTGTCAGATGTAAAGGAGAAGGAGCCCCGAGCTCCTCCGATCTGACAAACCTCACCCGCCCCTTCCTCCTCCCCCTCAGACCGCGTCCCTCTGGGTACGGCTCCTTGGGCAGATAGACATGATCTGAATTCACTGCCTCTCCCGGCCGGGGTCCTCATATCTCCTGCCTCCACCCCAGCATCCTTCCACCCTCCAGCCTGGGGACACAGCTCAGGAAGGGAGTTCTTCCCCACAGCCTCCCTTCCCCGCATGGCTTTCCGTTTGGGCTTCCTTTTTTTTTTTTTCCTCCCCCCCTTCCCTCTCTCATTAATTTTTAATTAAGGAGATGTCTCCTTCCCCTGTCGTAATGAATAGCTGTGTGAAAGGCTTTTCATTTTTTGTTAATATATACCTCTATATATTTATCTATTTGGAGGAAATGTGTGCGTGCGTGTGAGCGAGTGTGTTTAAAATATCCCCCATTAATTTACTGCTATTGATTTTCTGGCGTGGAGACAGCATATAGTATTCAGCATAGAGCTCCTCTGCAGGATATGTTAAAAGGCAGCAGTTTGGGTTGACAAAGGGCACTAAATGCAGTATGCGTCAAATAGACCATCGCTCAATGAAGTCACTTAGCTATTCAAAACATGTCCAGCCATCACTCAACCGTTTGCACCAAGAACAGGGGGGAAATTCGCGCTTCTTCCCGGACACAACCATTTCCAAACAGCAGCTTTAGCTCGCTTTGGTGAGAGACATCAGAACATACATAGTTTATTCCCCCCTCCCCCCCTGCCTTCCATCTCCCAGTGCCGGTCTTAGAAAACCAGTTCTGCGGTACCCGCTCCCCGTTCTCTCCTATCGGGGAGCTCCAGGCACACCCAGCTCTGGTGGACACTGACAGACGCAGAAATTATCCCTGGATGTCCATAAAACCCCCGGCAGCCCACCCCTCCGGCTGGGAGCTGATTCATAAACAGGGCTTTTACAATAGGCTGTAATGTGTGCTCTTCTGCTCTCGCTCGCTCCTTCTCGCTACGTGTGTAACATAAACCACGCATTTACATCGGTTGCCCCTATCCCTCCAGCACAGGCTGAAGACCACCTCCCCAGCCCACACGTACGCCAATAGCAGTACTGAGCAACACATATTTAAAAGCGAATCACTGGCCCCTCTTTTCTTTCCCCCTCCCTTAGGAACGTCTGATTCCAGAAGTTGGCTGCGGCGGTGTCTCTTCTGCCATCAGACATGTCACTGAGTTGCTGTTCAGTTTCACCACATCAGACTTAGGCTGATTTTTCCATTCAGAGACTTGTTTATTTTTAGCCTTTACCATAAATCTTAAAAAAAAAAAAAAAGAAAAAAAAAGCCCCAAACAACCCCCACCCCCCCCCAGCAACAAAGAAACGGGGGAAAAATCCCAGCCCCAAACCAAACTGATCAGCCGCCAACTAGACCCCTCTGCACCCAGCCCAGTGAGATGTGGTTGCTTACAGACATTACGAAATGCTCTGAACTCTGGCTCGAGATGACTGGAATCGTTAGCTTTACTGTATGAGGCATTTTGGACATAACAGGGTTGCTTGCCTTTCTCTCTTTTTCCCTCCTAAAGTGAACCAATAATTGCATGCAAAGTGCTTTGCACTCACCCCCTCCCCACATCACCCCTCGCTCCCGGTCTTGTCTTTGCAAATAAGCCATTTGCAAAGAGAGCAATTCTTTCACTCTGTGGTTACAGCCGGAGCACAGCAATAATACAGCATTTGGGCATTGCTTTCACAGGCAATACAAACAAGCTGAAGACAGGCAGACCGCACAGTTGCTGTTTGAAAGGGTCTCCCAGTGTTTTTGTAATGCACACATTATTCCAGTTGGAGGGGGGGAAGTGAATTTTGTGGGAAGGGGAGGGGGGGAGTGTGGGGAAGAGGAAGGGAGAAGGGAACGGAGCAGAGAATGTTTTGCCTGTCTTCTTGCCTCTGTGCCCTGAGTAACTGAGCCCACCGCTCCTGATCTGTGGTGAAAGGAATGAAGTGAGAAAATGGTGGAATGTGGAGGGATTTATTTGGGGGGGGGGGGGAAACGGGGGGGGGGGGGAGGGGAAAGGGGGGGGGGAGATCCAGAATCAAATACCTTCCAGGCAGCAGGTTCTCCATAATCCAGAATGGGTCATGACTTCCTCGTTCTTTTTGCTGGTTTCGTTCTCACTGACAGTTTTAGTCTTGCAAACCCCTCTGGAGTAAAGCCAGTAGTCGGTCCCCACAGCTATGGTCATCAGGCTGAAGGCAGCGAAAGCACCAACGGTGGTTAAAAGCATCTGAACACCTCTGTCAAAGAGCCCCATAATTCTTCATTATACAAATACCCAACCGCCTTCTGATTCTTGGGGTGTGTGTGTTTAATAAAATAAAAGAATAATAATTCCGACTAATAATATAATGGGTATATATAGAGAGATAGATATCAAAAAAGGGAGGTAAGAAAGCCCACGGAAAAGAGTGTAAATTAGAAAGACCACACGGGAAGAGGCTTGCCTTTTAAATCGGAAACGTTCTGGTTGAAATATAAAAAAAGGAAAAAGGAAAAAGAAAAAAAAAAGAGAGAAAAGAACCAAGAAAAACCAAACAAATAAAGAGAGAACCCCCCCCAAAACGAGACGCCTTAATCCCTTTTTCTAAAATTCTGGTCTCCAGTTTCCATATGTAATGGCTAATTTGGAGATGGCTTCCACAGTGAACAGGGGAGCAGCAGCAGCATCCTCAACACAATCTCTCATTATCTGGACCTAGACAGTTAGAGACTGTAAGAGCAGAGATGCAACCTTCAGTCTTCTTGCTTAGCTCTGCAGCCTGCGCCATGAAAATCCTTTTCCTTCCCAGTTATCTTCCTTGGGTTTTTTTTTTTTTTTTTTTTTTTTTCCCGGCAGCGGCAGTCGCTCCAATCCTCTCTCACTTTCTCTCGCTTGCTTCTCCTTCCTTTCGCTCGCTCCTACCACCGAGCCAGACCGCCCAGTATACTGTAAGCCCTTGATTTCAGCTGAACAGGTGCCGAGGTCTTGCCTCCCATGGCTTTCCCGCACAGCCGCGGCGCTCGCTCCCGGCGGAGGTGGGCGAGGAGAAAGGGGGGCTCCTGGGGGCGGCGGCGGGGCGGAGGAGGAGGAGGAGG